>NC_053126.1:22507168-22799668 GCF_010015445.1 Perca fluviatilis | reverse complement strand
AAGTAGTACAGTAGCAACAGAGCTCATCCTGTCACCTCCGACTGACACCACGAACTGTACATTCATTATATTTCAAGCACTTTTATTTCTGGTGTCAGGTTTGGAGGCTTCTCTGCTCACAGAATGTGGCAATTTAAAATTGACAAACAGAAGAAAACATCTCCTAAACAGCCGCTAGATTTTGGTACAGAAAAAGATGGTTTCAATAAGTTCAATGTGTTTATGGCCAAGCTGGTAAATTCTTCTCTTGTGGTTCCGAGACTTCTGGAAGTGTAAAGTTAAAGGGTCATTTCAATGAAATCACAAAAATTGACTTACTGTGGGCTTTTTTTTTGGCCAATATTTGTTTAAATTTTTGTCAAATTAGCAGCATTAAAAGTATGCCGAATAAAGTATTCACACTTCCTGTTTGCGGTGTACTCATGGATGTACAGACATCAGTGACTGTATTACTTTGCTACTGAAGAAAACTTAAAAGCTTGATGTTTCTCAGGCAAGTTCTACAGTTGTAAGGAGTGTTTTCTTTGCTAAGCAGACTTACTTGAGGCCCATTTTTTTAGGTTCTATTTGTTGACATATTTAACAAATTATCTCAATGAAAAGTATGCTGAATTAGATATTAGCCGTTGCTGTTTTCAGTGTACCAATGGATGTACAGACAACTATCACTGGATTACTTTGATACTGAGAAAAAGTAAAAAAAAAAAATCTCAGTCAAGTTCTGGTGTTATAATGAGTGTCTTTTTTTTTCTGGACGTTTATCCAGATTTATGACCAAATGTAGAAAAAGAAAAAAAGGTCTTTGGATTATCCTCAGCAAATAAAACTATGTACCTAACTTGATAACGTACCACAGGAATATGCTGGAAAATATGTTTTTGTGATTTGGGTGAACTGACCCTTTAATACATTTCAGTTATATGGAGCTGAAGGCCTAGTGCAGCTTTAATTATCCATCTGTGTATAAGCTCTTGTCTTTCAGTTCACATTATACGTTTAAACACAGAAGCTTTTAAGTAAATTGTCAAAGTTTTCGAGTTTGCTTTCATGCCTGCACTTTTTATTATTTGAGGAATAAAAAAGATAAATAATGTTATTTAATAAAAGTCAATAAAACTGAATCCTTGTGTCTATATCTCTCTCTCTCTCTCTCTCTCTCTCTATGAAATGGACAAATAGACTTAGAAACACTGATTTATTTATGCAGCGTTTGTTTTCTAAATGTTGTTTGCAGAAATTGGGATCCACAATTGTTATTGCTGCTCCTACACAGTCAGGAACAACATGTTCTTGCTGCAGGGAGTGAAGTGTGTCTGGGTTTTGGCAAGTCACCAAATAACTGAATGGGGTTTATTCTTAAACTTATCTTTTTTTTTTAAGTGAAAAAAAGTGTTTGTGTAATAGCAAGCAGAATTACTATTAATATTTTTATTCTCACTGGAATTAATAGAATAACCAGGGCTATATGAATAACAAAAAATATATATTTCATGTGAATGGTTGCCTTCAAGAAACCAAAGTAACTGCCTCAAAACCAATTAATAAAAACAAATGAAAATTTATTGCAACAAACGTGATCATAGACTGGTGGACCCTTTTTATATCCATAAAATCATTTTTAAATCAATATTTTTTTGTCAAATTATTGTTTTCTTTAGTAAGTAGCCGTCTGTGGGGATCCTGCATCAAAAAATTCCTGTGTCAGAAATCAAAAATTGGACGAAATATTGATTCAAAAATGTTTTTGTTGATTTGAAAATGGTCCTCCGACCGTCGAATGCCATTATTGACCAATCAGAATTGAGTATTAAAGCCATGTGACAAACGGCTCGCCGCTTTGTGTCAGGGTCAGGGTTTTATTTGCAGTAATGACATGCTCCCTCTACATAAGGCCTACCCTTACAAAAAAATATAAATTTCTGATTTTTAGGGCCAAGCAGATATATACTTCAGCAGACAAAAAATGAGTAATTAAATTCCTGTTGGACTTAGAAGTTGTTAACAGCTTAATGTGTGGGCAGTGTGCTGCTGCAGAACAGTTAATATCTGAGTATTTTCAGTCAGGCTTTAACACTAAGCTCTGCTTTTGGAGTCACGACCTCACTTCGATGGAAATAGTTCCAACACGTCCGTCTTATCGTAAAATCTATCTCTGGAAACATTTCACAGCTCTTCTCTGTCACATCATTATCAGGCTGCTGTGTTGACCTGCAGCGGCATGAGGAAGATGTTTCTCACTTTGTTGCATTCAGAATAGACTCGCTGCTCTCACCTGCTGAAATAGCCTGAGACTGTGTAAGCGTATGGACACTGTTACCATGGCATACATTTTAATGCAGTGTTGCAGCAGCTGGTGTGTGTGTGTCAGGGACTGTATACAGGAAACATTAATCTCATACAAGGAGAAAATAAAATGTACTATAGGCTACTAGCTAATTACCATCTCAGTGGATAATTAATGAATGTTATCATGGCGAACAACATTATACCTGCTGAACACCAGCACGTTAATAATCATGGCTGTGTGGGTTTATTTTTAATGTACACATGCTTCTATGACGTCATCTCAACGCAGTGTTTACGCCTGCAGCTGCGAATGGAGCTTCTCATTGTTTTTTATTCCTCTTTTTTTATTGCCTCTCTTCCCTTTTTCAATTGTTCTCTCCCTCTTCACCATTTCCCTTATCCTGCTTATATTCATTTCTCAATGTCTGTCTCTTTACCTTCAACATCCCTCGCTCACTATCTCTGCAGCACAGATCTGCTGCTTTGGCAGGTAATTCAGCACCAAATGCTGCTGCTGAAGCCAGTGGTGGAAAGAAACTAAGTATTATTCAAGTAGCATTTCCATTTTATTCAACTTAATACTTGCACTACATCTCAGAGGTAAATATTGTACCTTTTACTCCACTACATTTGTCTGACAGATTAAGTTACCTTTCAGATGACAGTTTTTCATCCCCTTCCTGTCCAGTGAAAACCACGTATCTCCAGATGTGTTGATGTTGAATGTTTGTGATGAACTCAAGGATGAAGTGTTCCTTTATGTGTTGAGAAACTTCTCCTACTTTTTAAGCTAAATAAAGTATTTTAAAAAGCCTCTTGGATCAGCGGGAAAATGCATTGTCACAAAGCTGGAAACGGCTGTTTTTCTGACACCATGAACAGTTGACTTTTTAGAGATACGTGGTTCTCACAGCACAAACATATGATTCTGTTATGGTTTAGGATGCTCTGCTGTAGGTTAAACTACCCAACAGTATATAAAGGAGTTAAAATTAGCACGACCTTCAACATCTACAGCTGTGAAATGCAACATTCCACCACTGGAATGAAAATCAAACATACAAAGAACTTGCAGTTTTCTGCTGTGAGCTGTGATTTGTTGCATAATGCAAAAACATCAGCAGAACAGAAAGAACATGCAGTGTTTGGGGAACATTCAGTTCTGTACATGTTAATCAAATTGTTATCATGTTTGTAAGCTCACATTGATCATCGTGATATATGGCCTCATGCTGTGTCAGCAGTAAAAATTGTCTAAACAGCACAAATACGGAGTCAGTTTGCCACCGCATGTTATTACCCGAGGTGGAAGAAGTACTCTTTTAGTATACTTTAGTAGAAGTATAAATACCACAGTGTAGAAATACTCTGTTGCAAGTAAGAGTCCTACATTCAAATAACTTAAGTAAAACAAATGTAAATCCCATCAAAATATACCTAATGTACTTTTTTATGGAGAATGCCCCATTTTAGAATATTTTTTATTGTATTATTGAATTATAATTATTGTTGCATTCATGTGTTCATCACTTGAATGTTGCAGCTGTTGGAGCTCTTTTTAATTACTTAAAGGTCCCATGACATGGTGCTCTTTGGATGCTTTTATATAGGCCTTAGTGGTCCCCTAATACTGTATCTGAAGTCTCTTTCCCGAAATTCAGCCTTGGTGCAGAATTACAGCCACTAGAGCCAGTCCCACTATGAGCTTTCCTTAGTATGTGCCATTTCTGTGTCTGTAGCTATTGAGGAGGAGAGAGGGGGGGGGGACCAACTGCCACTTTGCTCATTTGAAAGCTGTGATGTCTCTCTCTCATGGGTGGGCCAAATTCTCTGGGTGGGCAAAGCAGAGAAAGGGGAGGTAACCTTGCTCCTTATGACCTCATAAGGAGAAGATTCCAGATCGGCCCATCTGAGCTTTCATTTTCTCAAAGGCAGAGCAGGATACCCAGGGCTCGGTTTACACCTATCACCATTTTTCTAGCCACTGGGGGGCCATAGGCAGGCTGGAGGAATGCATATTAATGTTAAAAAAAACTCATAAATTGTTCATGCTATGGGACCTTTAATATACAATACAACATACTTCATTAGTTGTTTTATATTTTGTTTTAGAATCAGAATCTGCAAAGTAACTAAGTACATTTACTCAAGTATTGTAATTAAGTACAGTTTTGAGGTAGTTGTACTTTACCTGAGTATTTACATATTCTGCTACTTTATACTTCTACTCCACTATACATTTTGGAGGCAAATGTACTCCACTACATTTATTATAAAGCTTTAGTTACATTGCAGATTTAGAATAATAATACAAAATATTAGATTAGATTAGACTAGATTCAACTTTATTGTCATTGTGCACAGTACAAATACAAAGGCCACTGTCATTGTACTCGTACTCTGCACAATGACCATAAAGTTGAAATGCAATTTGCGTCCAACCAGAAGTGCAAAAAAAGCAAAAAAGTGCAGTGTGATATTCAAGTATAGACAGGGGGTGCATAGGCAGTGTTATAAGAGCAGAATAAATATGGCTATGTATGTATTTATATAAAATATAAACAACACATAAATGATGATGATGGATGAAGCTACCCAGCGGTATACAAAGTAGTTCTAGTAGTAATAATTTAAAGGATTCTGAAATGGGCCATTGTGCATAATGAGTAATTTTAATTTAATTATATTTGAAGATTTTGAATGTTTACTTGTAATATATATATATATATATATTATATATATATATATATATATATATATATATATATATATATATATACACACATTGTAGTATTGATACTTTTACTTAAGTATAAAGATCTTAGTACTTCTTCTACCTCTGAACATCAGTCACAGAAACAAAGCAGATGACCATTCACTGTATTTATTCTCCCATCAGCCTTGTTGCTGGTGGTGTAATAAAGTAAACATGGTATATTTTTTGTATAAGTCCATAAAAACACTGTGTGATGTGCATGTCTTCTGCCTATTTATGTATGTATGTTTTCTTAACTGTGACATTAAATCAGACCAGTACCACGGTGGGTGTGTTATGTAATTTTTTTTTTTTTGAGGCAGCCACTGCTCATTACAGCCAAGCAAGAAACATGCCTCAGTTGTTTCACAGCTTTGTGGGGCGTTGTGAGTTTATTGGGGCATAATTATGTGACCGACATACAGTGAAGCTTGATCTAATGTGCGCACTGATCTTTTTGTAGTTGTAGTTGTAGTCTGTTTTCAATGTGTTTTATATATTATTTTAAATGCTGAAGCAGGAATGTACATCTTAATAGGAGTGGATATCTTGGCTTTAAATCTACAGTTTGATCAATTAAAACGGAAAGTAGACATCAACCGTAATCAGGAAAAGTAGCTGAAGTATCAACAGTGATAGTACTCAATGCAGGAATATGTCCCCTGTGACTGTTGTTCTATTTATTGTGACAAATGCATTCATGTAAAAGCAGGATTTTACTCTGGTAGTTGGTGAAATGGAGGTAATTTTGAACTATTTACTAATAATTGTTTTCATTATGGATTAATATTCTATTTGTAAAAATAGTGAAAATGCTTTCACAATTAACTCAAAGTGAAACCTTCACAATGTTTGTAATGTAATGTTTTATGGCTGTGACTTTTTTGACACATTTTTATGACCATACAGCTTTTTATGACTTTTCATTACATGCTATACAATGACTTTTCATGACATTCTTACTGACTTTTAATGACATTGTTAGGCTCTGCAGTCCTTTGTCCCATTTCCCCTTGTACTCCTGTGTTTTTCCCTCTCCCGTTCCGTCCAGGCTGGGCGTGGCTGACCTACATTCTGCTCATCTACTCCAAGTCCACACAGCTGCTGCTCCACACACCTGTGGTCCATCTCTCTGATTATCTGCTGGCTGATTTAAGCCAGTCCTTTCTCTCCAGGCTTTGCCAGTTTGTTTGTTCAACTTGGTTTCCAGTCTGAAAGTATTTTCTTGTGCTCAGCATCACATTTTTTGGAAACCTGCCTAAACCTGACTTTTCCATCTGTACCACAGTGACCAGCCTTTCTCAAACTTTTGTTAATATGGTAATAGTAATAGTATATGCTCATATAATTTCGGGTGGCAGTATCTCAGTCTGTAGGGAGTTGGGTTGGGAACCGGAAGGTCAATGTTTCAAGTCCCCATACGACAAAGGTAGGTGGTGGACTGCTAGCTGGAGAGGTGCCAGTCCACCTCCTGGTAACTGCCAAGGTGCTCTTGAGCAAGGCACTGAGCCCCCAATTGCTCATTGATAGCTGCAGTCCCCTCACTCTGACATCTCTCCATTAGTCCATGTATAGGTACTGAGCATGTGTGTGTATTTCAGGCCTATGTGTAATGTCTATTCTAACAATAGAGTGAAAACATGGTGATTTCCATTGTGCGATTAATAAAGTATGCATTGTTATTGTTATTACACCAAACAGAAATACTGTACTATGACTTTTTGATTTTTTTCAAGACATACTCCGTCTTTTTTTCTTTTTAATGACCTACTTTAATGACTTTTTGACATTTTATACAATCACTTTTTATTGACTTTTTTATATTTATATAAATATATTTATATTTTTTATAGTATGTCCAAAAAAAGGATAAAAAAGTCATAGCATAGCATGTCGAAAGAAGTGATGAAAAAGTCAAAGTATAGTACGTTGAAAAAAGTGATAAAAAAGTAATATTAGTATTGAAAAAGGTGATAAAAAAGGGATAAAAAGTAATATATATTTATATAAATATATTTATATTTTTATAGTATGTCGAAAAAAGTGATAAAAAGTCATAGTATAGTATGTCAAAAAAACACATGGTATAGTATGTCGAAAAAAAGAGATGAAAAAGTCATAGTATAGCATGTTGCAAAAACATGTAGCGTAGTATGTCAAAAAAGGGATGAAAAAGTCATAGTATAGCATCTCGAAAAAAGTGATAAAAAAGTCAGTGTTGCATGTTGAAAAACAAGATGACAAAGTCATAGTATAGTATGTCGAAAAAAGTGATAAAGAAGTCATATAGTATGTCGAAAAGTGCTTAAAAAGTAAAAGTGTAGCATGTTGAGAAAAGGTGTTGAAGCCAAATCTTTGATCCAAAGTCCCTTCCAATAACTCTGTGGGGATTACCTGGGTTGGAACCCTGCACCTTCTAGCTATGAGGCCACAGAGCCCACCATTGGGCCACAGTCTTGCATGTTATAATGTGTTGAAAAAAGTGATGAAAAAGTCACAGTATAGTATGTTGAAAAAAGTGACAAAAAAGTAATAGTATATTATGTCAAAAAAACACATAGTATAGTATGTCGAAAAAAGTAAAGGTATAGTAAATTCACTTAACAGTGTTTTAGCCAAGTCTTTCATCCAAAGTCACTTCCAATCACTCCGTGGGGATTACTTAGATTGGAACCCTGCACCTTCTTGCTATGAGGCCTCAGAGCCCACCATTGGGCCACGGTCCTGCATGTTATTATATGTTGAAAAAAGTCACAGTATGTCATGTCGAAAAAGTCATAGTATGGTATGTCGAAAAAAGTGATGAAAAAGTCACAGTGCAGCATGTCGAAAAAAGTCAAAGTATAGTAAATCCACTTAACAGTGTTTTAGCCAACTCTTTCATCCAAAGTCACTTCCAATAACTCTGTGGGGATTACCTGGGTTGGAACCCTGCACCTTCTTGCTATGAGGCCACAGAGCCCACCATTGGGCCACAGTCCTGCATGTGATAACGTGTGGAAAAAAGTGATGAAAATTCACAGTATGTCATGTCGAAAAAAGTCATAGTATAGTATGTCGAAAAAAGTGATAAATTAGTCATAGTATAGTATGTCGAAAAAAGTGATAAATTAGTCATAGTATAGTATGTAAAAAAAAGTGATGAAAAAGTCATAGAATAGTATATCGAAAAAACACATAGTATAGTATGTTGAAAAAACACATAGTATAGTATTTCGAAACAAATTATGAAAAACACATAGTATTGTATGTCGAAAAAAGGGATAGATTAGTCATAGTATAGTATGTTGAAAAAAGGGATAAATTAGTCATAGTATAGTATGTTGAAAAAACGGATGATAAAGTCATAGTATAGTATGTCGAAAAAACACATAGTATAGTATGTCGAAAGAACTGAAAGTATAGTAAATCCACTTATCAGGTGTTTTAGCCAACTCTTTCATCCAAAGTCACTTCCAATAACTCTGTCGGGATTACCTGGGTTGGAACCCTGCACCTTCTTGCTATGAGGTCATTGTCATAGTATAGTATATCGAAAAAAACACGTAGTATAATATGCTGAAAAAACACATAGTATAGTATGTCGAAAAAAGTGATAAAAAGTCGTAGTATAGTATGTTGAAAAAAGGGATAAATTAGTCATAGTATAGTATGTTGAAAAAACGGATGAAAAAGTCATAGTATAGTATGTCGAAAAAACACATAGTATAGTATGTCGAAAGAACTGAAAGTATAGTAAATCCACTTATCAGGTGTTTTAGCCAACTCTTTCATCCAAAGTCACTTCCAATAACTCTGTCGGGATTACCTGGGTTGGAACCCTGCACCTTCTTGCTATGAGGTCATTGTCATAGTATAGTATATCAAAAAAAACACGTAGTATAATATGCTGAAAAAACACATAGTATAGTATGTCGAAAAAAGTGATAAAAAGTCGTAGTATAGTATGTTGAAAAGACTCATGGTATAGTATGTTGAAAAAAGGGATAAAAAAGTCATAGTACAGTATGTCGAAAAAACACATTATAGTATGTCGAAAAAAGTGATGAAAAAGTCACAGTGCAGCATGTCGAAAAAAGTCAAAGTATAGTAAATCCACTTATCAGGTGTTTTAGCCAACTCTTTCATCCAAAGTCACTTCCAATAACTCTGTGGGGATTACCTGGGTTGGAACCCTGCACCTTCTTGCTATGAGGCCACAGAGCCCACCATTGGGCCACAGTCCTGCATGTGATAACGTGTGGAAAAGAATGATGAAAATTCACAGTATGTCATGTCGAAAAAAGTGATAAATTAGTCATAGTGTAGTATGTCAAAAAAAGTGATGAAAAGTCATAGAATAGTATATCGAAAAAACACATAGTATAGTATGTTGAAAAACACATAGTATAGTATGTCGAAAAAAATTATGAAAAACACATAGTATTGTATGTCGAAAAAAGTGAGAAAAAGTCATAGTATAGTATGTCGAAAAAAAGGGATAAATTAGTCATAGTATACTATGTCAAAATAAGTGATGAAAAAGTCATAGTATAGTATATCGAAAAAACACGTAGTATAGTGTGTTGAAAAAACATAGTATAGTATGTTGAAAAAAGGGATGAAAAAGTCATAGTATAGTATGTCGAAAAAAGGGATAAATTAGTCATAGTATAGTATGTTGAAAAAAGGGATGAAAAAGTCATAGTATAGCATGTCGAAAGAAGTGATGAAAAAGTCAAAGTATAGTACGTTGAAAAAAGTGATAAAAAAGTAATATTAGTATTGAAAAAGGTGATAAAAAAGGGATAAAAAGTAATATATATTTATATAAATATATTTATATTTTTATAGTATGTCGAAAAAAGTGATGAAAAAGTCATAGTATAGTATGTCAAAAAAAGTGATAAAAAGTCATAGTATAGTATGTCGAAAAAACACATGGTATAGTATGTCGAAAAAAAGAGATGAAAAAGTCATAGTATGTCGAAAAAAGGGATAAATTAGTCATAGTATAGTATGTTGAAAAAAGGGATGAAAAAGTCATAGTATAGTATGTCGAAAAAAGGGATGAAAAAGTCATAGTATAGTATGTCAAAAAATTTAATAAAAAGTCATAGTTTAGTATGTCAAAAAAAGTGATAAAAAGTCGTGATATACTATGTCGAAAAAAGTGATAAAAAAGTCATAGTATAGTATGTCGAAAAAAGGGATAAAATAGTCATAGTGTAGCATGTCGAATGAAGTGATGAAAAAGTCATAGTATAGTATGTTGAAAAAACACATAGTATAGTATGTCAAAAAAGTGATGAAAAACACATAGTATAGTATGTCGAAAAAAGTGATAAAAAAGTAATAATATAGCATTGAAAAAGGTGATAAAAAAGTAATAGTATAGCATGTCCAAAAAGTCATAGTATAGTATGTCAAAAAATGTAATAAAAAGTCATAGTATAGTATGTCGAAAAAAGGGATAAAAAAAGTCATAGTATAGTATGTCGAAAAAAGTGATGAAAAAGTCAGAGTATAGTATGTCGAAAAAAGGGATAAAAAAAGTCATAGTATAGTATGTCGAAAAAAGTGATGAAAAAGTCAGAGTATAGTATGTCGAAAAAAGTCATGGTATATTATGTATAAAAAACACATAGTATAGTATGACGAAAAAATGGATAAAATAGTCATAGTGTAACATGTTGAAAAAAGGGATGAAAAAGTCATAGTATAGTATGTCGAAAATACTCATAGTATAGTATGTCGAAAAAAGTGATGAAAAGTCATAGTATAGTATGTCGAAAAAAGGGATGAAAAAGTCATAGTATAGTATGTCAAAAAGTGATAAAAAGTCATAGTATAGTATGTCGAAAAAAGTGATAAATTAGTCGTAGTATAGTATGTTGAAAAAAGGGATAAATTTGTCATAGTATAGTATGTCGAAAAAGGGATGAAAAAGTCATTGTATAGTAAGTCAAAAAGTGATAAAAAGTCATAGTATAGTATGTCAAAAAGTGATAAAAAGTCATAGTATAGTATGTTGAAAAAACACATAGTATAGTATGTCAAAAAAGTGATGAAAAGCACATAGTATAGTATGTCGATTGAAGTGATGAAAAAGTAATAATATAGCATTGAAAAAGGTGATAAAAAAGTCATAGTATAGCATGTCCAAAAAGTCATAGTATAGTATGTCAAAAAAAGTGATGAAAAAATCATAGTAAAGTATGTCGAAAAAAGGGATGAAAAAGTCATAGTATAGTATGTCAAAAAGTGATAAAAAGTCATAGTATAGTATGTCGAAAAAAGTGATAAATTAGTCGTAGTATAGTATGTCGAAAAAAGGGATAAATTAGTCATAGTATAGTATGTTGAAAAAAGGGATGAAAATGTCATAGTATAGCATGTCCAAAAAGTCATAGTATAGTATGTCAAAAAAAGTGATGAAAAAATCATAGTATAGTATGTCGAAAATACTCATAGTATAGTATGTCGAAAAAAGGGATAAAAAAAGACATAGTTTAACATGTCGAAAAAAGTGATGAAAAAGTCATAGTATATTATGTCGAAAAAAGTCATGGTATATTATGTATAAAAAACTCACAGTATAGTATGTCGAAAAAAGTAATAAAAAGTCATAGTATAGTATATCGAAAAAACACGTAGTATAATATGCTGAAAAAACACAGTATAGTATGTCGAAAAAAGTGATAAAAGGTATAGTATGTCGAAAAAAAGGGATGAAAAAAGACATAGTTTAACATGTCGAAAAAAGTGATGAAAAAGTCATAGTATAGTATGTCAAAAACAGTCATTGTATATTATGTATAAAAAACTCACACTATAGTATGTCGAAAGAACACATGGTATAGTATGTTGAAAAAAGGGATGAAAAAGCCATAGTATAGTATGTCGAAAGAACACATAGTATAGTATGTCGAAAAAAGGGATAAAAAAGGCATAATATAGAATGTCAAAAAAGTGATAAAAGGTTATAGTATGTCGACAAAAGTGATACAAAATCATAGTATAGTATGTCGAAAATACTCGTAGTATAGCATGTCGAAAAAAGGGATGAAAAAGTCATAGTATAGTATGTCAAAAAGTGATAAAAAGTCATAGTATAGTATGTCGAAAAAAGTGATAAATTAGTCGTAGTATAGTATGTCGAAAAAACGGATAAATTAGTCATAGTATAGTATGTCGAAAAAAGGGATAAAATAGTCATAGTATAGCATGTCGATTGAAGTGATGAAAAAGTCATAGTATACTATGTAGAAAAAACACAGTATAGTATGTCAAAAAAGTGATGAAAAGCACATAGTAAATTATGTCGAATGAAGTGATGGAAAAGTAATAATATAGCATTGAAAAAGGTGATAAAAAGTCATAGTATAGCATGTCCAAAAAGTAATAGTATAGTATGTCGAAAAAAGGGATAAAAAAAGACATAGTTTAACATGTCGAAAAAAGTGATGAAAAAGTCATAGTATAGTATGTCGAAAAAAGTCATGGTATATTATGTATAAAAAAATCACAGTATAGTATGTCGAAAAAAGTAATAAAAAGTCATAGTATAGTATATCGAAAAAACACGTAGTATAATATGCTGAAAAAACACAGTATAGTATGTCGAAAAAAGTGATAAAAAGTCATAGTATAGTATGTCAAAAACAGTCATTGTATATTATGTATAAAAAACTCACACTATAGTATGTCGAAAGAACACATGGTATAGTATGTCGAAAAAAGGGATGAAAAAGCCACAGTATAGTATGTCGAAAGAACACATAGTATAGTATGTCGAAAAAAGGGATAAAAAGGCATAATATAGAATGTCAAAAAGTGATAAAAAGTCATAGTATAGTATGTCGACAAAAGTGATACAAAATCATAGTATAGTATGTCGAAAATATTCGTAGTATAGTATGTCGAAAAAAGTGATAAAAAAGACATAGTTTAACATGTCGAAAAAAGTGATGAAAAAGTCATAGTATAGTATGTCGAAAAAAGTCATGGTATATTATGTATGAAAACCTCACAGTATAGTATGTCGAAAAAAGGGATGAAAAAATCATAGTAAAGTATGTCGAAAAAAGGGATGAAAAAGTCATAGTATAGTATGTCAAAAAGTGATAAAAAGTCATAGTATAGTATGTCGAAAAAAGTGATAAATTAGTCGTAGTATAGTATGTCGAAAAAAGGGATAAATTAGTCATAGTATAGTATGTTGAAAAAAGGGATGAAAATGTCATAGTATAGCATGTCCAAAAAGTCATAGTATAGTATGTCAAAAAAAGTGATGAAAAAATCATAGTATAGTATGTCGAAAATACTCATAGTATAGTATGTCGAAAAAAGGGATAAAAAAAGACATAGTTTAACATGTCGAAAAAAGTGATGAAAAAGTCATAGTATAGTATGTCGAAAAAAGTCATGGTATATTATGTATAAAAAACTCACAGTATAGTATGTCGAAAAAAGTAATAAAAAGTCATAGTATAGTATATCGAAAAAACACATGTCGAAAAAAGGGATAAAAAAAGACATAGTTTAACATGTCGAAAAAAGTGATGAAATAGTCATGGTATATTATGTCGAAAAAACTCACACTATAGAATGTCGAAAGAACACATAGTATAGTATGTCGAAAAAAGGGATAAAAAAGGCATAATATAGAATGTCAAAAAAGTGATAAAAAGTCATAGTATAGTATGTCGACAAAAGTGATACAAAATCATAGTATAGTATGTCGAAAAAAGGGATGAAAAAGTCATAGTATAGTATGTCAAAAAGTGATAAAAAGTCATAGTATAATATGTCAAAAAAAGTGATAAATTAGTCGTAGTATAGTATGTCGAAAAAACGGATAAATTAGTCATAGTATAGTATGTCGAAAAAAGGGATGAAAAAGTCACAGTATAGTATGTCGAAAAAAGGGATAAAATAGTCATAGTATAGCATGTCGAATGAAGTGTTGAAAAAACACAGTATAGTATGTCAAAAATGTGATGAAAAGCACATAGTTTAACATGTCGAAAAAAGTGATGAAAAAGTCATAGTTTAGTATGTCAAAAACAGTCATTGTATATTATGTATAAAAAACTCACACTATAGTATGTCGAAAGAACACATGGTATAGTATGTTGAAAAAAGGAATGAAAAAGCCACAGTATAGTATGTCGAAAGAACACATAGTATAGTATGTCGAAAAAAGGGATAAAAAGGCATAATATAGAATGTCAAAAAAGTGATAAAAAGTCATAGTATAGTATGTCGACAAAAGTGATACAAAATCATAGTATAGTATGTCGAAAATATTCGTAGTATAGTATGTCGAAAAAAGTGATAAAAAAGACATAGTTTAACATGTCGAAAAAAGTGATGAAAAAGTCATAGTATAGTATATCGAAAAAACACAGTATAGTATGTCGAAAAAACTCACACTATATCATGTTGAAAAAAGTAATAAAAAGTCATAGTATAGTATGACGAAAAAATTGATAAAATAGTCATAGTGTAACATGTCGAATAAAGTGATGAAAAAGTCATAGTATAGTATGTCGAAAAAACACATAGTATAGTATGTCGAAAAAACTGAAAGTATAGTAAATCCACTTATCAGGTGTTTTAGCCAACTCTTTCATCCAAAGTCACTTCCAATAACTCTGTGGGGATTACCTGGGTTGGAACCCTGCACCTTCTTGCTATGAGGCCACAGAGCCCACCATTGGGCAACGGTCCTGCATGTTATAATGTGTGGAAAAAAGTGATGAAAATTCACAGTATGTCATGTCGAAAAAAGTCATAGTATAGGATGTCGAAAAAAGGGATGAAAAAGTCATTGTATAGTATGTCAAAAAGTGATAAATTAGTCATAGTATAGTATGTCCAAAAAAAGGATCAATTAGTCATAGTATAGTATGTCGAAAAAAGGGATAAAATAGTCATAGTATAGTATGTCAAAAAAAGTCATGGTATATTATGTATAAAAAACTCACAGTATAGTATGTCGAAAGAACACATGGTATAGTATGTTGAAAAAGGGATGAAAAAGTCCCTGCACCTTCTTGCTGCACCTTCTCGCTATGAGGCCACAGAGATAACTATCGGGCCACAGTGCAGCATGGTATAACGTGTGGAAAAAAGTGATAAAAAAGTCATAGTATAGCATGTCCAAAAAAAGTGATTACAAAGTCATGGTAAAGTATGTCAAATAAATGTTAAATGTTTTTTTTGACATACTATACTATGACCTTTTTGATATTTTATGACATACTATCCTATGTCTTTTTTATGACTTTTTCTGACATACTATATTATGACGTGTTTTTTTGACATACTATACTTTATCTTTTTATAATTTTTCAAGACATATACGATTACTTTTAGGATTTTTTAATGACATACATTAGTATATCATAAAACACTTACTTGACTATGATTTTCATTACATACTTTATTACTTTTTATGACTTTCTTATGACTTTTTTACTGTTACAGTACTGGATTTTCACTCTGGTTGGATAGAGCCAGGCTAGCTGTTTCTCCTGCTTCTTCTATAGCTAAGATAAGTCAAGCGGCTGCTAGCTGTAGCGTCATATAAATGGCCAGACAGGAGAGTGGTATCAAATCTTCCAGAAATGTTGTACTATTTTAATAAAGAACAAGGTCCACTTTTAATTCTCGGGGTGTTTATTTCAACAAATGTTCACCACATAAGTAATCACAGCATGCAATACTTCAACAAAAAAGAGAACCTTTTTAAACATTTAAATCCCCAAATGTTTTTCTTCATTAGTCCATCTTGCCTCACATTTCAGTTTTCAACTTTCTAATTAAACAGCAAACATTGGAATAAAAAATCTCTCAAAATACTTTATGTATCACTTGTTAGATAATTATTTTACCTGCTCAATCAAAGCTAATTCCCACTTTATTCATCAACCATGCAAATTGAAAAATATGAATGCTTCATTCATGATACTTTTGAGTGTTTTTCTCCCTCTTACTAAATATTTATTCACATAATAAAATCATCCGATTATTGTGAGATGTTTACCTGAAAGGAAGTGGGCTGCAGCTGTATGCAGTTATGGTCCCAGTATGCTGCAGTTTAATGGGAGGACTGGGTAGAAGAGTAAGAAGATACCCAATCAACACTTACTGCTGACCATGAGGTGCGTTTTCAGCCGCTCGTATTGTTGGTTGCTACTGCAAGTGGGTTTGGGCAACACAGGCAAACATGAAAAAAGACATTTTGGAAAAAAACAGTCTGCATACTTCTACTTTTAGATCACAACAAGATGATGAATATTTAAAATGAAAATGTAGGTCTGTGAGAGCCAACTGCTTCTACAGCAATTCAAATTTCTACTAATTTGTATTTCTCAGAGAAAATAAAAAAAAAAATCTGACTTCAGATCTCTCATACAAAAACTCATAAATAAATGCATCTGATATAAATACATATTTAACTCCAAATTGAAAAAAAAGATATACTAAAAAACACACACACGCACACACTTTACAGAAACCCATCTACCAAACATAACACTACAATAAACACATAATGGTACCATCAACAAATCATTTTATTGAAAGCCAATCGCATCTCTTTCTTCACAGATTATTTTTGCAGTGACTAGATTTTTCCAAACATTTGAACATATGTGGATTATGAATGTTTTTGTTTGTTTCTTTCTTCACCCTTCAGCTTTATTTCTCTTGACAAGGTCATCCATGGAGTTCATTTCAGTGTCTGAAGTATAAATCACATACAGGAGGCTTGTGATCGTCTCACCGCTCATTTCCTCAGAGCTCGTCTTCATCAGAAATGAGTAAATCCGCAGGGAAGCTAAGCTACGCTAAGCACCAGTCAGTCGCCACACGTTTCACCCTCCTCTTCAGCTCACAAAGCAGCCTGGAACGCAGCGTCAGTCGTCTCTACACGCAGATCTCAATGGGCGTTGCCACCAGGATGCGTCCTCTTTCGTTGTTTTCCCGGTTGACACGCTCGTAGCTGCCGGTGGATGATGACGAGCTGTTCGTGGACATGGAGGAGTAGTGGGTGTCCATCATGATGCTCCCCTTCACCACCACACAAGCAGGCGACAAGCTCTGCTGCTTCAGTCTGTCCACTAATACGTCCTCTTCAGATGAAGACGATCTGATGTCCAGAGGAGGCGCACTGCTCGCCAAGCTGCTGCTGTTCCCGTTCTCGGTGTCCAACATCCAGCACTGGTTAAAGTAGCTGAAGACTTCTTTGACGGAGCAGCGGCGCTCCTGCTCGATGGAGAGGAGCCTACGAAACATTCGCAGGCCCTCATCAGTGAAGCGGCGCCACTGCGACGGCACAGTGCCCGTCCGGCGACGCTGCCAGCGCACAAACTCCTCGTAGAAGGTGTCGTTGGGCATGGCCTTCTCCCAGGGGAAGTTTCCTGTCAGCATGCAGAAGAGCAGCACGCCAAACGCCCACACGTCCGTGCTGTAGTCCACGCAAAAGCCCTCCTGCCGCGTGGTGTCGCACAGCTCAGGCGCCGTGTACGGGATCGTGCCGCTCACCCGCTTCACGGGAGAGCCGGCGCGCCGCGTCATGCCAAAGTCTGAGAGCTTGACCTTCCGGCACTCTTTGTCAAAAATGAGGATGTTCTCGGGTTTGATGTCTCTGTGGACCAGCTTCTTACAGTGCAGGTAGTCCAGGGCGATGGCCACCTGGTGGACGCAGCGCTTGGCCACCGTCTCAGAGAGTCCCACCTGAACAGAGAAGAAGAACAATGTGGTCACGTATATAACCCCACCCCATCAGTTCAAGAATAACTCCAACACTGCTTCGTGTTTAAGTCTGTTTACATACATGTCTACAACCTGCTCTCATTACGTATAGACCTTTACTACATGACTGCACACCCTGTTTACATTACAGTTTATACATTTGACTGTATCTGTGCTACTACTACTGTGTCTACCACTGTATTATAACATATTCCTGTATTTTAGCTGCTGCACTGTTTAGATTCTAATTAGATTTTAGTTCGACTGTGTGATTTGAGGATGAGATCTAAGAATTTCATTCACTGCTTTACTGTAATTGTTGTGTACATTACAACAAAGCTGATAAATACTGGATTTTGTAACTGATTATTTCATTCATTGTCTTTCTTAGAGTAGTAGTAAATTAGTTCCTTGCAGTATACTCATGGATGTACAGAGAAATATCACTGGATTACTTTGATACCAAGGAAAATGTTAAAACATGATGATTGTCAGGCAAGTTCTGCATAGTATAGTATGTCATTAAAAGAAAAATCATAAAAAGTCACAGTATAGTATGTCATTAAAACAAATCATAAAAAGTCACAGTATTGTATGTTATAATAAAATCATAAAAAGTCATAGATTAGTATGCCATGAAAAAAATCATAAAAAGTCATAGTATTGTATGTCATAAAGAAATAAAAAAGGTAGAGTATTATATGTCAAGGAAATATTTTAAAAGTCATAGTATGTCATAAAGTCATACAAAATTCATAGTTTAGTAGTCATAAAAAAATCATAAAAAGTCATAGTATAGTATGTCATAAAGTCTTAAAAATCATAGTGTAGTGTGCGATTATAATCATAAAAAGTCATAGTTTAGCATGGATTACTTTGATACGACATGTTATGATCAATAATACTTTTTTTTTCAATTTCTGCAGTTTTACGGAGTGCATTTTTTTCTATGATTTCTAAGCTGATTTTTAAACAAGTGCAAATCTCACTAAATAAAAAATATACATTCCAAAAACACTGTATCATTTTTTTCTCACCTGTGGAGGGATGATGTCAAACAGATCACCTGCCAGAGCGTACTCCTGGGCAAAGATGTAGTACTCGTCTGTTTCGAAGGCGATGCCGTACATGTTGATGATGAAGGGGCAGGGCGACAGGTAAAGGGAGATGCTGTACTCTCTCAGGAAGCTCTTCAGCTTGGTGGTCTTCTTCCTCAGAAACTTCAGGGCCATTTTTGTGCCTGGAAAAAAAAGAAGAGAGAGAAGAGTGTTACATAATTCCATTAATCTCATTCCTCGCTTCTTCTTGATCTTTTTCCAGCATATTAAGTGTTGGGGATTTATTTTGCGGCTGCCAAATGTGTGCGTGAACTTAATTAAAATGATCAAAATTTGATGAATAATTAAAGTCTCCAATGCTACTGAATTAAATCCTGCTGTTTTTTTAAATCCTCTGCCGGACTAGTTATGTTCCCACAGAGTGACCAGGATGTTGAGCTGCTTCCATGCAGAGGTGGAAGTATGCAGATCCTTTACTGCAGTAAAAGTACTAATACCACACTGTGAAAATACTTAACTAGAAGAAAAAGTCCTGCATTTAAAACATTACTTAAAAGTATGTATCAGCAAGATTTACATAAAGTATTAAAAGTAAAAAGTACTTATTTGCAGTAAAACGATCTTGTCTGTGTTTTCATATTATATACTGTATCATGGATTAACATTACTGCTGCATTAATGTGTTTGTTGCATTTTACTGCTGTAGATGTTTAAGGTTGTGCTAATTTGAACTCCTTTATATACTGTTGGGTGGTTTAATCTACAGCAGTGCATCATATTCTATAAGATCATCATGTGTGTGTAGCGTGGCTGTCCTGTGAGAACCACGTATCTCTAAAAAGTCAACTGTTCATGGTGTCAGAAAAACAGCCCTGTTTCCAGCTTTGTGACGATGCATTTTCCCGCTGAGCCAAGAGGCTTTTTTAAAGACTTTATTTAGCTTAAGAAGTAGGAGAATGTTGCCAACACATAAAGGAACACTTCATCCTTGAGTTCATCACAAACATTCAACATCAACACATCTGGAGATATGTGGTTTTCACTGGACAGGAAGGGTATGAAAATCTGTCATCTGAAAGGAACTAAAGCTGTCAGACAAATGGAGTGGAGTAAAAAGTACAATATTCACCTGTGAGATGTAGTGGAGTAGAGCTATAAAGTTGTATTAAATGGAAGTACTACAAGTAGCTGGAATCTGTACTTGAGTACAGTATTTAGTTACAGTCCATCACTGCTTTCGTGTCTGGGATTTTGTAATAGCTGCAAACAAGCTGGATATAAGATTAGAACACCAAAGACGAGGAGCCTTTTTCACTTGATATACTATTGTTAAAGGATGCAGAAAAAACACATTTACTTGTGTGGAGGGATCACAAGAAGGTAAATTGTGAGGGTCAAAAGGTTCAGCTCACCTCAGCAGACACTTCATTGCAACAACAGGAGCAGCGAGGGGGGAGCTAATCTGAAATACCCCAGACAATATGAGTCTGGAGAGCTGCCATGTCTGCCTCTCTCTGCACCAATAGTCAGTGTGTCAGCGAAGATGAGAGGGGACACTTCTCCAATACCACCGGATCAGCTCTGCAAAGTGCTTTGTGCAGTTTTACAGTGTGCAGACACTTTAGAAAAGGTCAAGGGGAGGGAAGGGTGAGCTCGGTTTGTTCTTAATGCCATAATGCAAGAGGAGTTTCCTGTGTTAATGGGACATTCTAATATATATATATATATATATAACATTCTAAGTTTAAGTGAAAATCAAATATTGGACTGGATTTTGTTGGCAGATACTGAATATAAAAAAAATGACTCCATCAAAAACACCATCAGGACGTCGACCCCACTTCTAACTAATTTCAGTTCCCTTCTTCACTAAAATGCATTTCCACACAATTAGGATTCAAGTTCTCCATGTCGCCTTCATCCCATTTATTCCCATATTCCCACATGACATTCAGAGCAGCATCCGCCGGGTAAAGCTTCACTGGTTCTCTGATGGTTCTGAGAAGATATCGGTAATAAAGCAGCAGATCCATCCTTCAACTGCGCACTAACACAGGCTGGAAAAGGTCAGAATTCTTCTTGGTGGCAGACTGCAGCCACTCTGAAATGGGCTTTGTGCTCCATAAAAGAGACGATTAAGAAGCTCGGAGTAGACTGTCAACATGTTTGGCTTTTAATGTGAAAAGGTTGAACAGATTTTCTATTAGTTAAGAAGTTGATTTAGTCTGATTAACATCTGTGCTAAAAGGTTCTGCATATACTGTCCCGGTGGCACACGTTACCTCCAAATTCTTTTTCAAAAGTAAACACTTCAGAGACGAATAAAAGTGGGGCGGCCTCTAGCTCACCCAGTAAGAGCGTTCGCCCCATGTAGGCTGAGTCCTGCAGCGGCGCGGGTTAGAATCCGACCTGCTGCCCTTTGCTGCGTGTCGTCCCCCATCTCTCTCCCCCTTTCTGTCTATCCACTGTCACTGTATAATAAAGGGAAAAGCCCCCAAAAAATAATCTTTAAAAAAAAAGACGAATAAAAGTGCTTTACCTGAGCGAGGAAACAGAATTATTTTTGATTCTTTCATATCAGTGTTCGTTTGCTACACTATTGTCATGAAAAATGACCCCCTGAATCACATAGTATGGACACAAAAGAAAAAAAAAAATCCCCATTTCCTCCACCTGGAGCCCTGAAGATTTACTCCCCTATCTGGACAAATACATTTCTGCAGGTAAAATCTTCTCCGTCCACAACAAGACGTGATGAATTCAAACTTGAAATTCAAGTGTCTCCTCCTTCGTCCAAAAGAAAGATGGACTCTATAATGTTGGATCTTTTGGTTTCCTTTTGGAATAAAGAATCAAGCACCAGCCGGGTTGGCGAAGATGAACTGTGTGCCGTTTTCTTACATTTCACAGTTTAATTTATTCCTTACACATTTTGCTCTTCTATTTTTGGTTTTGGAAAGGCAAAAAAAGCCTCTTTATTACACATCCATGGATACTGGTCCCATTTCAATACTGTTGATTACAACAGAAGTTATTTACCTTTTGACAGAGAAAATCCAGTAATTCTGGCCACTTGAACCCCACAAAATTTGTGAAAAATCTATGACGTAAAATTATGACTTTTTTTACTTGGTGTTAAGTTGCTCTTAAAAATTTAAAAGTATTACTTTAACATGTGGGGAAATCCAAAGCTTGATGAAAACACTTTGTTCTAACTGACATTTCGATCTGCGAACATGGGAAACATCCAACATTTGCAGTTAGTATCAGCTTAAACACACAGCAGTTACCTCGGATTTTGTGAATGACCAGATCCACTTTGCCATAGGTGCCCTTCCCCAGCTCACAGACGACTTCATAGTATTTGTTGATGTCCAGTTTTTCCAGGTTCTGTGCAGCAATCAGCTGGAGTTCCTCCAGGATGTCGATGGAGGCGCGGGAGCCGTGGGGCGAGGAGTTCATTGTTGTGGAGGGACGGGCCGGAGCCGGGGGTCTGGTCTGGAGACGGATGTTCCTGCAGGACAGGAGGAGCAGGAAGGGAAAAAAAGGTTCACTATGTGACCAGTGTCCACCCATGTCGCCCCCCACTGTAAACAGGGCACACCTACTGTATTGTATGTATACATATATGAACGGAATGCATTGTGTTCAAGCCTGTTATGAAACCTTTGAATTGTAACTTTGTGTTCATGAGAAAGTGTTTTTTTTAAAGATCACAAGGAGAGAGAACACTAGCAAAGACTGAAAATGAAAAAAACCTGTGTGGGTAGTGTTTCTTTCTACCAGTGGTGAAAGAAGTACTCCGCTCTTTTACTTGAGTAAAAGCATTAATACCACAGTCTAATAATATTGTGTTACAAGTCAAACTCAAAATGTTACTTATGTAAAAGTACATAAGTATTAGCATCAAAATATACTTATTTTTAAAAGGACCAAAAGTAAAAGCATGCATTATGCTGAATTATGCAGGCTAATTACAGACTAATGTGTATTATATTTTTGAATATAATTATTGATGCATCAAAGCTATAGTGCGTAGTTTCTGTGTCCCTAGTAGCTTCTGTGTGAATGTATCTGAAATAATGGTGCAGTTGCTAGTAGCCAAGGAGGACACAGAGGATAAAAAAAAACATGATGGACTCTTCAGAAGAGGTAATTATCTTCACTTGATTTTCTGCGCGTTAAAGTTGCCGGACAACACCATTTTCGGAACACAGCCATACTGAGAAATACAGAGCTTTTTGTGGAGCCAATAGTCTTAATTAGCTTTGTAGCAACTCATTTGGCAATGGCTTGAATGTAACAGACGTTCATTAATATAAAAAAAGTTCAGAACTAAGGCTTTAATGTTCAAGCATGACTTTAATGTTGGGTAAAGGTGGAGCAAATTTTTTACTATATATACACACACACATGCTGTTTGTGAGTTTCCCCCCATGATCAATAAAGTTTTATCTTAACACAGCTACATTGTAATTTATTTGTTGAATATATTTTGTATACATAAAGTGCAGTACTTGAGTAAATGTTACATTTATGTAAATGTAATTAATTAGAAAAAAAGTGTGAACAAGTCAAACTAAATCTGAGTAGGAATAGAGCTGATCCCCTGCAGCTGATGGATGATCGTCCTGCATTAATGGACGTCTAATTCTGATCCGAGGTGTTTCTAGTCTGTCTCGCCTGCTGGCTTCCGATCTCAGCAAATCTGTCTCACCTTCCTCCTTCTGCTGCCACAAGAAGCCAAGCAACACTCATCTGCTGTATCGCAAGCTCTCTGAATGACTGGGACACTTCGCAGCACTGATGGCGCAGCACAATTGTTCCATCTCTCATTAACGGGGATGAGAAAGTGTTGAAGGAGACGGGATGCTAGCCACATCCTGTGCATCAAGTCCATCTGTGTTACTGTCTGTGTGAGTGTGCATGACAGCCAAACGAGTGCACAAAACTCACGTAAAAACGTGTGAAAACAATAAAACCAAACACAAAAAATACAATATGTTCCACTGGAAAGAATTGCAGTGACAGTACAAATGTGTTGTGTGTTGTTCACTGGTGAAATTAGTATTCAGGTATTTTACTTAAATACAAGTAGAAATACTACAATGTACAAAGTAGAAATACTCTGTTACTATAAAAGTCCTGCATTCAAAATGTTACTTATGTAAAAGTACAAAAGTATTAGCATCAAAATATACTTTCCACTAAAAGTAAAAGTACTCATTATGCAGAATGGCTCATTTCATAATAACATACTGTATATTATATTATTGGATCATAATTATATTATATGTATCATTTGCAGCTAGTAAAGGTGGAACTAAATTTAAATTATTTTATATTCTGATAGCTAGCTTAATATAATAATACATATTATAATATATTTTATGTTGTATTAATTATATAAATCTGTTAAGTAATTGAAGCTTTCAAATAAATGTAGTGAAGTAAAAGGTACAATATTTGCCTCTGAGATGTCAAGTAGAAGAATAAAGTAACATAAAATGTTGGAATGGAAAGTAAAAGTACCTCAAAATTGTACGTAAGTATGGTACTTCTTTTCTTCCTCCGCCATAGAAGTTATGTTTTCATCTTGGTTTGTCTGTTTGTTTGTCTATCAGCAGGATTACAGAATAACTACTGGCCTGCATGGGCCAAGGAACATCCCACTAAAGTTTGGAGTGGATACACAAATAATATTTCACTTTTGTTAACATTGCAAGATAAGAGCATTTGTGCTGCATTCACGTGGTGTCGGAATAATCTGAAAAATTAGTTTCCGATCATTTTTGATGGCTCACCTGATCCATCAACCATTGCTCTTCATTATACTGTACAAATACTGGAAACAGCTGTCAACGTGTTGACAGGGATATCCGAGCAATAAAACGCAACACATCATCTTTGTAGCATCCATGTTGTTTCCATATTAACTTAAAGCTCATGAACACACTAAAGTCAGAAGAACGACTTTTCCAACTTGGGAAATGGGACCATCCATGGAGCACGTGAATGCACCTTTGGCCTTGGCAGAGGTCTCTAGTTTAAACTATGTACATTTGTTTGGCTGCACTGTAAACAGATACACTGCTTGTTCCTTGGTTGTATTTCTGACAAAGCTGCTTGAGTGCTTGCTGTTACCACGGTAACCACAGGTGCCACCATATCAAACAGGACTGAAATCTTAAGGATTACAAAACACTGCTTAAACCTTCCTCATGTATTATGCTTGCACTAAAAATACAGAAATTACAAATAAAATATATTCAAAAGCTTAAAAAAAAGGATTGTCTTACAGTGACAGTGGAGCGTGAAAATGTCTCCGGACACAAACAGTATGTGCTGAGCATAAAAGAACCACAAGTACCGGTAGATAAAATGAGGAGTCAGCTGAACCCAAAGGAGCCAACTGGCTGTCCATCACCGGTCCACTCAGCATTCGTCTGACAAGGTCAATAAAACAAACACACAGTGGAAGAAGCAGCTAGAGTGTGTTTGGAGCTGCAAACAGAAAAAAACTACTGTACCTGAACACACAAACAAACAAAATTTTCATTTCTGGTTGTGTGATCAATTTAAATTCAAATCCAAGCTCGTTTCTGAATAATTACTGTTTTGTTCAGTTCATCTGCACCACAGTTACAGTGTTAAAGTGGCCTCATCAGCACGATAAATGAAAATAGGTTTTGTGTCCAAATACATGAGTTGCTTTGAAAAGCCTAGCCTCAAAAATAGGTCCAGGAAGAGGCACACTGTTTGCTACGTAGTACTTCAGAGAATATGAAGGAACAGACTGGTTTAAAATGATTTTCACACAGATTGGGTGCCCCCACACATTGCATTTGTACAAACCGTACAATCTAAACAAGGCCACTTGTACTTTATCTTAGAAAATCTTCTGATAATAGACAAAAAGAGGGTTTCCATTCACTTATTTTACACCAGAGTGGATTCATATCATCACAGTGTCTGTGCTTGGATGAGGTGAAAGAATTGGTGTATCAATATCTGTGTGGAGCGATGAGGAGACGGTAACCTACCATAAGTATCCAAACAAGTATTACTGGGACCATTACAGATGAACACACACAGTACCGCGGACTATTCCTCTAACAATTTGGCCAAGATTAAGCACCTCTCGTATACACGGTCCAGCCATATACTAGGTTTTGACCTAGTCTTATCTAAATCTTTACCTTTTTTTATTAATCAAAATCAACACAGATTAATTGAGATTTTTAGTTTCTTGAAAATATTTAATCTATGACTATATATACTACTGTCCACGCTGTTTACATCTGACATATAGTCGCCGTGTTCATATCATACTTCCAGCTGTTTATTCTGTATATTTTATCTCATTATTCCCATTATAGTATGTATACCTGTGCTATATATTACAATTGCTGCACGTTTATACTGAATTTATCTTAACCTATTCTTAATGTTTATTCTACATTCTATATTTATTCTATGTATTACGGTTTATTCTGTATATTACTTTGCAATTCTGATTAGATGCTAAAAACATTTTGTTGTCTCAGTACTCAGCAAAGACAGTAAAGTTGAATTTAATCTAATCTCGTTGCTCAACCATTGTGAAATGGTTTATCTCAACCACTTTATTTTTCTGATGGCTCTGCATCATCTTAGTGGGACAACATGTTCACTTGCTGCCTAGTTTTGTTCTTAGCTTCACTTAATCATAACAACCTTAGTCTATATCCTACACGTTCCACTTCCAAGATTGGTCCGGTGCCGCCGGACGTCCCTCATTTAGGCTGGATGTCCGTTACCTTGGGCTTTCTTTCTGTTGGCATTTTAAACTCCGGTGGATTAATGAGGACTATGGTTAACTGCTCCTCAGATCTATGCAGGGTAAATCCAGACAGCTAGCTAGACTATCTGTCCAATCTGAGTTTTCTGTTGCACGACTAAAACAACCTTTGAACATACACATGTTCTACCAAAACAAGTTCCTTCCCGAGGCTATTTTGCAGCAGCACCATGGCTTTTCCCGGTGTTTAGCACCGCCGAAACGATTGTGATTGGTTTAAAAAAATGCCAATAAACCAGAGCACGTTTTTCTCCCATCCCGGAATGCTGTGTGGACTAGCCAGACCCTCCTCCGCAGTGATGTTGAGGAAGGTCTGGCAAAGCGAGACTATAACAACCTTGACATGTACGCGTGCAGTATGCAGTTTCACGCTCAATTTCTTTATCTCAACCGTATAACCTCCTGAGCATAAGCGTACGCTTGTATGTGCTTTCACACTGCCGTCATATCAAAGAGCCTGCAGATGAAAGAAGTTACAACCAGCACTAATTAGTAGCATCTTCTGTTCACGGCAGGTCCCAGCAGCCCCGGCGCTCCTTCTAAGGGTAACGGTGCCGCGGCGGCTCCCCAGAGGGCCTCAAGGAAAGCCAAGCCCTGCTTTCCTCCCAGATGAAGGGGGGATGAGAACGCCTTGCTGTCTTTTCAGTGAAATGATCTTGTGTAATCAAAGCTGGAACTCAGCCAATCTGCTTTGAGTCATTGCTGCTTTTCTCTCATCTGTACCTCCCGGCTAATGTTACCTGCCTATTGACTGGTAACACCTGATGGAGGAAACAGGCTGCAGGCATATCACAGAGATGAAAAGCTCACAGTTTTAAAGACCTTCAATTCTTCCTAAATGCTTCCTGTGGATCGTCAAAACAGCGGTTGTTTTTAATCGATTTTTCTACTGTAAAACATCCCGCTTAGTATGCAACTTGCACACAATTAAACTAAAAATATATAAGGGATCAGTACGAAGATTATTTATTTGTATATGTTTATATAAAAAAAGTAAAAAAAAGTACAGAGTAAAAAGTACAATATTTCCCTCTGAGATGTAGTGGAGTAGAAGTATAAAGTAGCAGAAAATGGAAAGTAAAGTACCTCAAACTAAATAGAGTACTGTACAAGGTCCAAAGTTAGCACTCACCACTTGCCAAATGGCAGTAAAAATCTATGTTGGCGAATAAAATAAATGAGGTCAGTCGCCATTGATCGTTGCTGAAATAGGCCTACTTCTCTAAAACGGTCATCACTTCAACACATAAGTTGATTGACCAAGTTTTGTTTTGCACATAGGTGGTGGCATGCAACCAATGAATGTATCGCAATTCTTTGATTGACCCTTACATCAACCGTCGCTATGGTTACGCTTACTTTATCCAGCCTATACGTGGCTTTATTAGCAGTGGTACTGGTTGGGTACCACAGAGGAGAATTTCACGCTAACCGCAAATAGAGTCTGCAAGTATGTAGTCTATATACACGACATGCCACTTTTTTTTAAGACATTAATTTGGCTCAGAATGTCCCATTGACAGGGTTCTTATAGTCTTGCACTAAACACTAAAACTAAAACTCTGTGTGTTGAACATCTGTGGACATACGGATAAAAACTTAAACAATGTACAAATGTACAACTCACATTTAAAGTGATGGCATATGTGAGTAGACCAACGTAAATAAAGAGAGAGAGAGAAAAAAAAAAAAAAAAAAAAAAAAAAAAAAAAAAAAAGAAAGAAAGAAAGAAAGAAAGAAAGAAAGAAAGAAAGAAAGAAAGAAAGAAAGAGAAAGAGAGAGAGAAAGCCTAGATGTTACAACATAGGCAAAAAATGACATGCGTGACTGACTCTGGTCTAATTTTCTAGTCACAGAAAATGAACATAACTAAGAAAGGTCAGGACATTTCTTTTTTTCCCCTCGACACAGAAGCTTGTGCAAGCTTTTATTTCAAGCAGACTTCAAGTACTGCAATGCAAAGCTCTAAGTTCTCCATAAAAAGTCAGTAAATCAATTTCAGCTAGCACAGAACTATACTGCAAGAGTTTTAACTGGAACAAAGAACAGAGATCACATTTATCTTGTTTCAATGTTCCAGTTAGTTTCAGGATAGAATTTAAGATCATAGTGCTTGTTTATAAATCTATTCATGACCCTGGTCCCTCAGATCCACAGAGTCTCTGCTGCTCACTGGACCAAAAACTCCACCAAGGACCAACAAGCTTCCTTCTGCATGTTTACATCATCCAAACATCAATGGAGACCTGATTATTTACAACTACATTTCATTATGATATGTCATTGTACATGAAACCTGAGAAAATTGCTGAGTAATGGACTCTCTGTTGCCAAACTACACACACATTAAGCACTGCAGAAAACTGCTTCTGCCACCTCATTTGTGTTCAGGCCAACATCGACTTGTAAAACATCTGCACCTAATTAATCATTTGTAATGCTAAATCAATGTGTCAGCCAACTAAAACATACTTGAGGAACAAATGCTACCAACTTAAGTTATATTCGGCTCCCTATAAACATCTGTTACACCTCTAAAGAGTTCCAGAAAGAGAAAAAAACAACACCTGGTCAATTATAATGCATTTCTGAAGTAATTTGGTGTTTGGTCCAGACTGAAATATCTCAATAATTATTGGATGGATTGGCATGACATTTTGGGCATATATTCATGTTCCCCAAAGAATGAATCCTACTGATTTTGGTGATCCTCTGACTTTTCATCTAGCACCAGCATGAGGTTAACATTTGTAGTTTTGAGTGAAATATCTTGACTGTTGATGGATTGTCATGAAAATGGTTTCAATCCTCTCCTCCAACTCTCGTCAAGAAGGCAAATAACCTTATTTCCCAAAAAGTCAAACCATTCTATAATTTTACTAGCAGTAGATGCTCATTTACAGAAGATCAGAAAACACTAGCCAGGTTTCCATCCAAACCTAGCACAAACTTTAAATACATTTCCAGACAATTTGCATAAGAAAACGCAAGAATGCATGTTTCCATTCACTACTGTTGTGTGAATATTAGGAGTTGGTTCATCAAGATGAACAGTTGGTGCCAGTAAACTCTTGTAGAAGAAAAAGAAGAGGACAAGATGAGGACATTACAAAGACCTCCAGTCAAAAGCACAGATGATAGAAAACATGATGATACAGGCGTAAGAACTCTTTGCAATATTTTGATATTCTCAGGGTTTTTTCTGCTCAAAGAGGAAATAAAAAATGCACATTGAGACGGGTGAACTGAAACATTTCAGCCTTTTAATAGTGTGCACAATCGAAATGGAAAGTCTTGACATTTTACAGGCGACCTCTTCTGCACCAGTTTCTGTGGGTCTCTTCATCCATTTCTTAACTATTCGAGCCAGTGCCAGTGAACTAACATTAATCTGTCCGCTGAGATAACAAAACCAGGGAGATTATTTCTGCACCACAAGCAGCTCTTTCCTCCAGAAATGTTTGTAGAGCTAAAACCGTCACAGCCACAGCTTTGGCCTTCCATCCGTCTCCCTCTCCCTGTGTGGTGGCCAGCCTGCAGCGCAGCCCTCCGATGGGGCTCGGCTCCACAGCGCTCATGGAGCTGTGGAGCACATCAAAGCAGCGAGGCTTAAACCGGCTCGGCCTCCAGCATTTGCCAACACTAGGGCTTTGTGCCTGCACGCTCGGCGGCACATCACTGGGCGCTCTCCTTTAATGCCAACCCATTTCTGCTGCTGTGAACCCCACGCTACAGTAGGTAACATTACCCTCTTTGTCTGCTTTAATCTCTGCCTCTCTTTCTTCTTCTCTGACTTTTTTTTCCGCTGCACTGTTAATGTGTGATCCCCCTGTCTGCTGAGTGGCTGTGTGTACACATGCATCAATGTGCAAAGAAAACCAGACACACTCTCAGTGTCAGCTGTAGGGCTGCAACTAACAATTTTTTATCATCATCGATTCATCTATAGATAGTTTTTTCTGATTAATTGATTAAGTGTACACAATATTACAAACGGCTTCATATGATAACGTGGTAAATTTCTTTCGAAATACTTAGTAATATTTGAAGCAATAGGTCCCTGATTTCACACCAAAGTACACAAAAGCAGCTTTTAATTTAAAGTCTGGAACCATCAGAAATGACAACCGTCACTGGCACATTTATTAGCTGTAGCTAGCTAATGAAGCGCCATTTCAGGCTGACTCATGGCTGCATACACATTAGGCAATTGAGGTGGGATAAGCAGGGATGCCATCCACCTTGTGAGCAAAATTATTAAAATCCATTACCCGAGTCAGCCTGACTCATTGATTCTTTATCTGACTATGGTGTGTGCAAGATAGAATCTATGGCCCCGACCATGGCTTTGAAATATCAGTAGCTAGAAATGCTTGGTGCTGTCCGTGGTGCTGAAGCAGACGGATTTGTAATTGAGACTTTATGTCTGAGTCCCGCCCCGTTAGTTTCATCTTGGATCTATAACATTTTCTAAACTGCATAGCTGGGGCTGCAGGTAAATACAGCTGCAACACATTTTCATTATTGATTTATCATATAGTATATGACATGTCAAAAATAGTGATGAAATACAATAAAACACAACTTCCCAGAGCCCAAAGTGCCGTCTTGTTCAGATATTCAGTGAATTACGACAATTAAAAATCAGCAAATCATCCTATTTGAGAAGCTGGAACCAGATAGTTTTAGGCAATATTTGCTTACTCTATAATCCGAATAGTTGCAGATCATTTTTATGCCAATCAACGAATTGATTAATCGACAGTGTACTCTCTGCAGCCCAATTTGAGAGTCCAAATTGCTTTTTGATGCCATTTCCCCCCAAAATAAAGGGAGTTCCCATTAATAACAAAACATCAAGGTTTCGAGGTGCATCCAGTGGATCATCCTTCACAAGACTCACAAGTGTCAGTATCATTGTTTAGAGTCATCAAAACATGCCACAAACTGCAGCACAAAGACATGAAGTGTGAACCAGCTCTGCAGACACAAAGCATGCATTATAATAATAGCAATACAGCGTGTAGCACACGTGAACTCAGGTAGTGCACGGCTGTGTGCACGTGAACATCATGTATAGTAATGTAGAATGTGTGATCAATAAATGTACAAAGAACAAATTTAGTGATGTAGGCTATCCTACAGATTTGTAGCTGGGACACAAAAGATTGACAGCAGCTCTATTGTTCTGCTTAGTCAGTGTCTGGTCGCATGGTGTCTAACTTTTGTATTACAAAATAATTTAAAATCATAAAATCATTAAAAAAAAAAAAGAAGCAGTTTAAAAGAGGATAATTAACAAAGCCGGCGTGTAAACACATTAATCCAGTGTAATGGCTTTAACAACAGAGCAGCACAAAGACACACAGAGACATAAAATCAAACAAAGCAGGATCGGAACTGGTAATAATATAAAACACACATTTATAGACAAAACCGAGCATCTAATTAGCAGTTATTTGCTTTAAACCGGTCAGGAAATATTCGGATCTAATCTTACCTTTCAAGATGTGCTGCATGCAGTATCTTTCAATCCATCCAGACACTTGACTGTTCAACTAAAAGAGGAAACAGATCCTTGAATTGTTTTTTCTTCTTCACGGTGTAGCAGGACCCTCCGCTGTTCTGCACCGCCGCTGTCCGTCAGTCTCCCCGCTGCTGGTTCACCCTGGAGCCGCTCTCTCTCCCTCTCTATTGTCTCCGCACTCCTGCAGGCAGGTCCCGCCCACCGCCGCTAACGTCCAATCAGAGCGCAGAGCGGCTGTGCGCTCCTCTGCGACGATGCTGCATTCGAAAGATGTAGGAATTTACAATATCAACTACAACCGGCGACTACTTTGGTGTTGTGAGTGTCTCTTCAGACTTGTAGGTTGGTTTTAGTCATGAGATTGAAATGGGCATGTTCATGTTTTAACCTTAAACCCAGATTAAACCTTGTCTATGTTGTCTATAGTATAGATAGTTGTCTATGTCTATGGGTTTAGGTTAAGATAACTTTATATATCGCAAGGGAAATTGTTGTGCAGCATAACAAAGTAGGATAGAGTGCAAATATAAAATATCAATAAACAAATCCAAAATATACACAATGCCAAAAATATAAACAAGGAGGGAAAGTTGCTCACATCTGAAGTTGCTTCTTTGTGAGTTGCATAATGACATACAGCAATGTATGTACAATATGGATTCTGAAGTATATATATATGGTTAATTGAAAATGCTCAATGATTGTACTTAATGTCCCATTATGTTCCGTAAATCAGAGAGTTATAATGATTGTAAACCATGAAGTGATTTAAAGGTATGATGTGGGTTAAGGAAGAGAAGGAACTGATATAATTAATTTAAAGCTGCAAAATGAACGCCTTATCTTTTGTTTCGTTGTATTTTTGAAGCACTATATCGTGTATAAATTTACACACTCAATAAAATAAAGGACAGTAAATAAAGTGCCTTTTGTAGTGAAGAGGGTGTGATTTAGATATCATTCTTAGTCTGTTGTGTTAGCCAGTGCATAGTACAGTAGGCTAATGGGGATATCATTTTGACATGTGACCCTGCATACAGTGAAAGCAGGTACAGATAATAGATGGATGGATCAGATATAGCAAGTAAAACTATTTAGGTTATTACTTTATTTCTCTGGGGACATGTAGATAAGTAGGTTTTATTTAAAATCAATGTTAAATGCAATTGCCTTCGGGATAAATAAAGTATCTCTATCTCTAGCTATGATTTTACGTAAACATGGTTTATGGATTTGGCTTGCAAAATTCTCCATAATTACCACGGCGATGAATGCAGCATGAGGAAAAGCCAAGCACAACATGTTCTGGATGATATTTGAAGCTGTGGAGTCACATTTAAATCTGTGCTTCACATTTTACGTCTGTCTACAGCTGCAGCAGGAGGAAATGAAAAGGTGCAAGTGACATCAGACACTCAAAGTGTGATCGTCTCCTGTGGTAAATAAAAAGTGGTGAAAACTAATTCAAAGAGACTGAAGTGCTGTTTTTAAAGAGCGATGACTCCATGACTCTGCGGTTTGGTGTATTGATTTATGTCTGCGATGGGAAGCCTAATGATCGTAGGGATTATATTGTAGTTTATCTGGTGGAAGGCTTCAGGCTATGATGTTAGTTTGCAGTGTTTGGACTCTGAGTGTGAGCTGCGGCACAATAAGGAGGATAAATCATGACTTTTTTATGATTATTGTTTGAAATTACATTTTTTTTTTTACTATTTTCTGTGAAATATTAAATCATCATAGATCATAGACCTCGTTGCACTTGTAAAAAGTCCTTTAAATCAAACAATCTGTGAAGGAAAATGTTCATATTGAAATTTTTACCTGTCATAAAATTCAGAAACACAGATTTAAAGAATGTATCCACATAAAAATGACACAAAAATGACCACGTGTTGTTGCTGTATCCCAACTGTACTGATTTTAACCGTGTCTAAGTTCACAATTGAAATGTATTAAAAGATGCAGATTGACATATTTTGCCACAAAACAAGGTACAACAAAAATGAAATGTTGTAACTGTGATTATTCCAGCAACATTTCAGATAAATAAAAACAACAAATAATGAACATTTATAAGGACAATATTTTCTGCTTGCTTTTTAAGATGTTTTTACATTTTAGTTGTAAGTTAATTTATGGAATGGAAGCATATTGCACCAACATTAAAAAGAGACTCCTAATTATGAGATGTGGAAGTCATTATTATTAGAAAGCTACTACTAATATCTAATAATAATGAGATAACCGGTGTATCCATGAAGCATCTCGTACTGGTTTGACTGCTGAGGTACAAACAGACTTTTAGCAGATCAGAGTGATTCTGTGTTCCCATTTCAGTTTTTTAAACTATATTCTAAATGTTACTTACATAGATACACATGCAAGACAGACTCTCCTGGATAATGTAATGTAATGGCAGTAGCTGTATCCCTTCTTGCCACAAGCTGGTGTCACCAAAACAACCACCACATCCTACATTGATGACGTACGTATGTTCCTGTTACGTCCTTGTCACGGGAAGCGTTAGCGTCCCAGACCACCTCGGCATATGGTTTGAGACTGAATCTTTTGTACTGATGATTTGAGTTTTGTGTCGATTTAAGCTATTAGAAAAGCTCTAACTGTGATAACTTTGTCTATGGGGAAAATGAATGGGGCGCCCGAAACAGCTCAACCCACTTTACAACTCAATGGTTCAAGCTTTAACTGGAGCTGTGGACGTGAACAACCTAACAACAGAATACAGCCACTCATAACACGCTGTACAGAACTGGGTTAACTACTGTCGCCTCCACTAAATATCTCAACATCAGCTGCAAGTCTTGCTGAGGGTGCACCCACTCAGGCCAGCTGCTGTAAAAATATGATATTATTCATCCACACTGTGTGCTGCTGTCAAAGCTCAGCCTTATGAATCAGAGGGAAATTAGAAAGTGCTGCAAGGGGACACAAAGCTTTAATGCAAGGAAAAAGACAGATGCAAGAAATATGAACATTAAAATAGGATTTAAAAGAAGAGTCAAATAACAAGTTGAAAAGATGAGTCCTCTAAAGTCAAGTTTATTCCCCCATAAATAAGGTACATGAACAAAAACTGAAGTGCGATTGGGTTAAAGGCCAGAGTTTTAGTTTCCTGTCCAGCGTGAAGGAAATGATAATTACTGAGTTAATGAGCAGGTGTCAGAGAGACACAGACCTCTCCACGTGAGCAGAATTTAGAGCCCCAACATTGATTTGCATTGATTTAATTATTCAGCGAGTGTCCCCACTTCACGATAGCATAAACATGATGTCAGAGAATTATTTTAATTCATGGCGTCCTGAGTCATCTGCTGCGTCACCGGTGCTGATTGTTATTCTGCCGGCGAAGGAATTAAGTCTCAGGGGAGACGAAGGGAAACAAGCAGCAGTGAGGAGAGAAAAGACATTGATTTCTTTCTTTTTTCATGTTACTATGAAATCCCAGCTGAATTCATTCAGAGTTGAGTAGTAGTAGTTTTCACCATTAAACTCTATGTATCTGTCTAAGAGTATCTTGAAATTACAGCTCGCATTTTAAATGTTCAAAGCAGACGAAGAGGCGTCCTTTCGCTGCCCGGGATGTGTGCTCCTTTAAAAATTGACTAACTGACAAAACTTTGAATCAGACTGGAGGACGCAAATCCCAAAAGGAGAAGAAGAGGTGACTCGGGCATTTTTGTATTTCTCCAGGGACAGGTGTGTCCTCACTTTGTAATTGAGGCAGACTGTATGTTTGAGGATAGAAAGAGAGAACATGGTCATACAGCCTAAACATAAAAGGAATAGTTTGACATTTTGGGGCCCAGGGCTTTTAAGATGCCCTGGGCTTTCGACTGCTCAACCGCCGGGCTGTGAGATGACAAAGTATATAGAGTTACAAAGTCAGCGTAGGGAGGAGATCAGGGTGGACGGATTAGTCAAACAAACAAAGGACTTTTACCCAGGAGACAACTGTTCGTGTCCCATGTGATGCCAAAAGTCAAAATTGACTTATTTACGTACTTAGTACGTAACCTATGTAAGTTAACTCACATACGTAGCGAAGCCTACTTAACTCACCTCAAGTACAGTATTTAAGTAAGTTACGTAATAAACATACTTATTTTAACCCAAACCATGATCTTTTCCATAACCTAGCCAAGTGGTTTTGTCGCCTAAACCTAGCCCGACCATGCATGATGAAAAAATGACGCCAGAGTGTTAAAAAGCCAAGGGGACTTGACAAAGTATCCAAATGTGACGAGTTGGGAGCGAGAATGTGTAGAAATATGTAGCTGGAGGCAGCAGCCGGTTAGCTTAGCTTAGCATAAACACCGGAAACAGATGGAAACAGCTAATCTAGTTCTGTCCAAAGGTAACAAAACCTGATGAGATGCAATTAGCACAGTTTTTACAGGTGTACTTTGAGACTACAAAGCTCTGATTTTGTGTTTTTTTTTTTCTCGCTGAATAATTAAATCAATACAAATCGATTAATCAAATTGATGCAAATCAATGTTGGGGCTCTAAATTCTGCACACGTGGAGAGGTCTGTGTCTCTGTGACACCTGCTCATTAACTCAGTAATTATCATTTCCTTCACGCTAGACAGGAAGCTGAAACTCTGTCCTTTAACCCAATCTCACTTCAGTTTTCTGTTCATGTAACAAATTAACAAAATACGAGAAAACGGTACATCTCGTTTGCACATTTTTGTAGTGTAGAAACCACAATTCCCTGTTTTAAGGGGGGTTGTGGGAGCAATGGTTCCCAGTCAAGACATAGTCACACCCCTGTAAAATGGAAAGTTCATCTAGTTGTTTGTGTGACATCTAAAATTGGACATCTGACTGACTGAGGTTATTAAAGCAGCGATAATAAATACTTTTACTTTAATTAACAAGGGATCGTTTGGCTACGGTACATTAATGTGAAAGGGGTTACCTGTGGTGATGAACCAACGAGAATTATCAGCAACAAACAGTTTGCCCTCCTCAGCCTAAAGGTTGGTGATCAGAGTCCGTCCTTCTCTTTTTGGACAGTGGAACAAGACGATGGCTGACAGTGAAACACAAACTGTGCTGAAGGCCAGAGAAGATGGTTTTCCTTTAGGAAGTCTAAGAGCAGATAATTAGACGGCTGTTGGCTCATTATTACAGAGGCGTGTTTGACTGCATAGTTTGATCAATTCTCCTTGGGCAGGAATAATGAGATCCCAGGGTTCAAAGAAAACACTGGGAGGAAGATACTGTACCTGCACATACAAACAAACACACACACACACACACACACACATACATACACACACACACACACACACACACACACACACACACACACACAAACCTGCGAGAACTGGATTATGTTTGTAACAGTGCAGCATTAAGTGCCTCACATTTGTCCTCACTCTCACTTTGTTTACCACCAGACAGCTGGGACTCCTTCAATCAAGGTTATGGCAGCAATCTCCCAGAATGCTACGCCGCACCATGAATCCTCCCTCTGGGCTGACAGCCAGTGTTTTTAATCTTGCCAGCCGTCAGACGCACGGGAGCCAGTTATTGCCCCGTCTGTTAGAGCTTCTCTTTCAGATAACCAGACTCAATTTCCCAGCCTGATGGCAATCTCTGTCAGGCCGAAGCAGAGCGAAAGATCAGGTGAAAGATTGCTGGTGTTATTTACGTTTGCACAGCAAGAGGACCAACACAACGGCTTCGAGCTGCAGCAATGATTCATCCTGAAAATTAAGCTTAGCATTTAGCTCAAAATACCGCTGTGCCTAAGTACAGCCTCACAGAGCTACATCAATCAATTCATAAATAATGTTACTTGTCCTATCTGGTACAGTGGGATGTATACATTTAGCACACATAAAACACAGGGCACACAAAAAAACATAAACACACAGTTAAAATACTTAATTAATTAAAAATATTTTAAAAACCAATACAGTAAGTTAAACCGACAAACTATTTTCCTTTTAGAGTTTAGGAGGGAGATGGCAGAGGTACAAAGTGCTGCTAGCATAACTGTAGACTCTTGTTAAGGCTATCTGACTATTTGAATACGACTTGTATATGAATTTCTTGGCCAGAAACTATGCTGGTTGCCTGGCAGCAGGCAAAAGATGTTGAATTGTTTTTTTTGTATGAATTAAACAAACAAAATAGCGTGTAAATCCGTGAGCTTAAGAACTGCGGATAGGTGTATTATGTCACCTTTGAACCTGAAACCAGGCTAGCTGTTTCCCCTCTGTTTCCTGTTTCTCTTTGGCTAAGCTAACCAGCTGCTGGCTGCGGTTCATATATATATATATATATATATATATATATATATATATATATATATATATATATATATATATATGTTTTTTATTTTTTTTTTTTTTTTATTATTTACATGAGAGTGGTGTTGATCTTCTCATCCTAACTCTTGGCAAGAAAGTAAATAAGTACATATCCCAAAATGTCGAACTCTAGCTTTAAGGCCAAAGCATTGATACATTATAACATCCCCAACAATGTTTTCATATCTGTCAAACAATGAACTTCTGTTTTCTCTAAAACAACCCTGTCCTCTTCTGCCGTATGTTAGTAGTGTTGGTTAATCCAAAACTGATGAGAACTCTCCAAACTGGTCTTTCCTCAGTCTCTCTCTCAGCCTCCTGGGTCAAATCATCCACTCTGCAAATCCTCCTGTAGTCCCCCCTGCTGTTCTTGCACGTGTACAGAGGACAAAAACAAATCAGATGAAAGGGTCTTTGGATCGGCCATAGTGAACATCTGCCGTGTGGCATGTGTGCTTTTTTTGACAGCAGAGAAAAAGCGTCCACCCCCACCTTAGCACTTCAACTCCAACAAATGAGAGCTCCACGTGTAGCAGACGACACCGCGTGTACACGTGCACAAATTGATCTGGCTTGCTTGGTTCAGATTGTTTTTTTCTCCTGAACAGTTCCTTGACAACAGCATTATACAGAGAATATTTATTTACATCTGCCAAGGCTTTCCTCTGTTGGTCTTCGTACTGTAATTAATGCGAGTGGTTTATAATAATCATTAAATTCTGAAAGTACAATAGCGTAAATATTCTATCTTGTTCCTGTGTTACAATTTCTGGATTCAAATGATTAAAGTCTTGGCTGCAATTTTAAATCACAAGGACAACAGACAGCTGGTTATCCATCATCCTCTGGTTGTAAACGGTAAATTAGAGCAGCTTGCAGCTGTAGAAGGAAGTGATTGATTGATTGAATTAAATCTGCATCAAATGCTTTGTATCTAAGAAATATGAGATTTTGAAAATACAAGTTTGTAAACCATTTCATCCGTGGCACCACTCTATGGTGATTTTTAGCCATGCTGTCTAGTCGGTCGGTCTACTACTTTGGTCCAGAATGAAATATCTCAACAACTATTGGATGGCTTGCCATGACATTTTGTATAAACATTCATGAACCCCAGAGGATGAATCTTACAGGACTTTGGTGATCGTCTGACTTTTCATCTAGCACCAGCATGAGGTTGACATTTGTGGTTTTGAGTGATATATCTCCATAATTTATTGGATGGACTGCTAGAAAATTTGGTTCAGACATTCATGTTCCCGTCAGGATGAATTGTAATAACTTTGGTGATCCTCCACTTTTTTCATCTAGTGCCAACATCAGGTCAGAATGTTAAATTACAGTTTTTTCCAACTGCTTACACACAAAATCTTTTCATGTCACACGATTTTTGAAACCTCTCATTCAACGTGCAAAACTACACAGCAAATCTCCAAAACCACAAGCTATTTCTCAGTCTTTGACAGTTTTCAATTGCATAAAACACAATTCTCTACCTAAGACACAAAAATCTAACAGGAAGTGACTTGCAATCAAAATGCTACACTTATTTACCAGGGCGCACACACACACACACACACACACACACTCCTCACATTTGCAAACACATTATGTCATAACTTAACACTAATCAATCATTGCTTTAGTATAACCCTATACATAGGTCAAAGGTCAGATTACCTGTTTTGAACAATGGATGCCAACAATAGACAGAGAGCAAGGGGAGTAGGAGGGAGAGACAGGGGATAACAACCAGGAGGAGGAGGAGGAGGGAATAAGAGAAAGAAGGAGAGCCATCTCTGATGAGATCAGGGCCACACTTATTCATCATGTGATCAACCACGGATTGACCATGAGAGAAGCCCATCTTTAGTAGCTTTACAGTGGCGTCCATACTGCATGCAACTATCTAATGACTATTTGAGCATTACAAATCAATCAGACTTTGTTTTGCACTAAGTGTATATAATCCCCCCCCCCCACGACACACAAGCACGCACAAACACACACACACACACACACACATTCGTTGTTGTAAAAATTATACCTTTGGTTTACATATGTTTGTACTTTTGTTTTCTTGTTTCATGCTACTGTATACAACACTGTGCTATTCTTACAAATGTAATGTTTTGCCCAATCAATATTTTCTGTTTTACTGTAACCTTACATTGTTTTTTACAGTGCACTTTTCAACCCCTCTCAGCAGATCACTTTCTCTCTAGAACATTGTAAATGTAGATATAAGCCTATGAAAGACAAAAGAGCTTTAGATTTAGAACAACAGTGTGTACATGGTATATCCAAAAAATTACTATTATGAAAAAAGTGTTTGCCATTTGATGCAAATGCTTCATTTTGAGATGTGTTTATGGCATTTTGAATGCAGTGTTTCATTTTGAAGGAGATGTGAGGCATTTTGCATTTTGTGTGTGCAGTTTTGGGAATTGTGTGTGGAGTTTTGAAAAAAGGAGACATAGTTTTGAAAATGTGTGTAAGCAGTTGGAAAAAACTGCAAAAACCAAATACATGCAAGACTGATGACATTTAGTATATGTATTTTGTTCAGCAAGATAATCTTCAGAAATTAACACCACTTTTAGGATTTTTGAAGCATAAAAGCAATTGCCCAAACTAAAAAGCTAACGTTGTAAACAAACTACACCATGTTCGCATGACTACAACATCACCACCACTAGCTTCCAAAATGTCACATGTTTCAGCATGATGAAGTTTGACAACCCCTGTAGTCTCATTTAGCCACTTGTTAGCAACCGCCTTTTTTAAGACATGTAAAAGCTTCAAAATTCACTCGTGGGGTATTTACTGACTTATGGAGCTTAGCATAAGTTCAAGCAGGAAGTCTATCTTATGTTACTCACTCATTCTCATTCACCTCACTCTCCCTCCTCCTGCTTCACATTACCAGCTGATTAGGGGGCGTTTACTCTCAACCAGGTTTAGCCACAGTCTCTATCGGCCAATCACATTCTTGCTGTCAACATTTAAATGTTGTTCTCTCTGTTGCTGTCAGCTCACATTTCAGCATGAATCGTTGCAAACCTCCTCCACACGTTCACCTCCAGTTCACTAATTACAGCTCACCAGAGCTTGCTCCTCTTCTCATTCATCCAGATCTCAGCATCTTCTTCAGTCATCATCATCACCACCAGGGTCTAGACTCCCACGGGGGGGTGTATCCAACATGCTCACGGCTTCTCTGCCCCCTTTAAATATGATGACGTCACAATGGGAATTCGATGATGTCACGATCTATGGGTCTAGTCGCCAAAGACTATCATTTACCATTATTTTGCACACGTCAATCAATAATTGTTTACTCGAAATAAGGTCTCTCCTGATTAAAATTGTGTGTCATATGACAAAACGTGAAAATAAAAAAATAAAAACATTGACTTCGCGATGAGGGAAGAAAATATGATCATAGGTACACTTCAACTATGAGAGACAAAATGAGAAAAAAAAAATCCAGAAAATCACATTGTAGGATTTTTAATGAATTTATTTGCAAATTATGGTGGAAAATAAGTATTTGGTCAGCAACAAAAGTTCATCTCTTCATTTGTTATATACCCTTTGTTGGCAATGACAGAGATCAAACGTTTTTTGTAAGTCTTCACAAGGTTTTCACACACTGTTGCTGGTATTTTGGCCCATTCCTCCATGCAGATCTCCTCTAGAGCAGTGATGTTTTGGGGCTGTTGCTGGGCAACACGGACTTTCAACTCCCTCCAAAGATTTTCTATGGTGTTGAGATCTGGAGACTGGCTAGGCCAATCCAGGACCTTGAAATGCTTCTTACGAAGCCACTCCTTCGTTGCCCGGGCGGTGTGTTTGGGATCATTGTCATGCTGAAAGACCCAGCCACGTTTCATCTTCAATGCCCTTGCTGATGGAAGGAGGTTTTCACTCAAAATCTCACGATACATGGCCCCATTCATTCTTTCCTTTACACGGATCAGTCGTCCTGGTCCCTTTGCAGAAAAACAGCCCCAAAGCATGATGTTTCCACCCCCATACTTTACAGTAGGTATGGTGTTCTTTGGATGCAACTCAGCATTCTTTCTCCTCCAAACACGACGAGTTGAGTTTTTACCAAAAAGTTCTATTTTGGTTTCATCTGACCATAAGACATTCTCCCAATCCTCTTCTGGATCATCCAAATGCTCTCTAGCAAACTTCAGACGGGCCTGGACATGTACTGGCTTAAGCAGGGGGACACGTCTGGCACTGCAGGATTTGAGTCCCTGGCGGCGTAGTGTGTTACTGATGGTAGCCTTTGTTACTTTGGTCCCAGCTCTCTGCAGGTCATTCACTAGGTCCCCCCGTGTGGTTCTGGGATTTTTGCTCACCGTTCTTGTGATCATTTTGACCCCACGGGGTGAGATCTTGCGTGGAGCCCCAGATCGAGGGAGATTATCAGTGGTCTTGTATGTCTTCCATTTTCTAATAATTTCTCCCGCAGTTGATTTCTTCACTCTTTGGTCTTGGCCATAGTGGAGTTTGGAGTGTGACTGTTTGAGGTTGTGGACAGGTGTCTTTTATACTGATAACAAGTTCAAACAGGTGCCATTAATACAGGTAACGAGTGGAGGACAGAGGAGCCTCTTAAAGAAGAAGTTAAAGGTCTGTGAAAACCAGAAATCTTACTTGTTTGTAGGTGACCAAATACTTATTTTACCGAGGAATTTACCAATTAATTCATTAAAAATCCTACAATGTGATTTTCTGGATTTTTTTTTTCTCATTTTGTCTCTTATAGTTGAAGTGTACCTATGAGGAAAATTACAGGCCTCTCTCATCTTTTTAAGTGGGAGAACTTGCACAATTGGTGGCTGACTAAATACTTTTTTGCCCCACTGTACATGTTAGCATTCTCATTATGAGCATGTTAACACGCTGATCTTAGCATTTAGTAGCAGTACAGCCTCTAAGAGCCACTAGAATGGCTGTACTCTTTTTTCATGCACAAAAATAAATATAAATGCAGATAAATATTGGATTTAGAATTAGAAAATAAAGTATGCTTGTTAGGGTTGTCATATGAATAGTTGTTTGAATTAATTTCTTTCATTCAGTTCAAAAGTAAAATTAATTTACTTTTACTATCTTAGTCGCTTGAAGCATTCAATGACTTTACTGGTTTTGTGTAAAGATGTCTCATGAGCTTATTTGGGACCATTTGACAGTTTTTCCTGCAGGTGAGGCATTCAGGTGTGGGCAGTTAGCTTCACCTAACCCTGAAAATCTGTATAAGTAGTTTCCCAGTGCACACTCTAATTTAACTTGTTTTGGTCGTCTCAGGCTATTGAGGGCTGAGATTTGTTTCTTTTCTTTAAGCAATAACAGATGGTTATTATTGTGTTTTGGTACATTTGACAACGTAATATTAACAAACGTTACATAGTTTTGTTGGGAGATGAAATAATATCTAAATTGTGCTGTAAAAACTAAAGCAAAAAACAAACAGCTAAAAATATCACATTAATCTGTCTTAATAGCAGCAGGAGTTGTTCAGTTTGAGACTGTGATGCACATGGCTGATAGCTACTGTACCTCATGTTACAGATTAGTATAATTCACCATGTCCAATATGCCGTCTTTATGTTGCAGAGGTTGTAATTAATGAATGCGTGTGCATGAGCGCGCTGTGTGATTGTGATGTGATTTTCCTCTTAAAACACACAGAATCTGTGTGAGGTTTGGTCATGTGTGCAGAGCATTCAGGATGTTCAAAGCAGCGATGTCAGCTCGTCCTGACCTGACAGCTCACTGCTCTGAATTTTAACTCTCTGTCTGATTATCAGCAGACTACAGATGCACCGACCTAGAAAGAGACAGAGAGAGAAACACACTATCACCACACTGCAATAAACATTTGCCATTTCAGCTTCTGCCATCAGCTACTTTTGAAGATGATTACTGTAGCATTACCCCTTATTGATAGAAGAGCTATTCAGGAGGTATACGGGATAATGTAAAACGAGCTGGTCATTATTGCAAATTATTATGCAACCTTGTTCAATCACGCCATTCTACGGTCAGTTTTTTTTCTGTATAACAGACCGTTGCTAAGTATAACAGACCGTTGCTATGTATACCACTGAGTCTTTGTTAGTTAGCAGCTAACTTTAGGGCAGACAAACACACTTAATAGCTGTGCTCGAAACCGTTCCCTCATTCACTCACTCACTATTCCCCATATTGTGTTTATTAAATAGTAAACTATATAGGGAATCACCAAACAAGTCCTTCTGCTTCTTCTTCTCCTCCAGGAAAACACGACCGTGTTGCATTGTGGTATACGGGAGTAAAAATGTACGTATGTATTATTTTATTTCTATGTCGTGTTTTTCCATATTCTGATTTAATTACAGATCATATTATGCAGCACTTTCTTCTTTGCACAGCCTAATAACGCTGTAATCCATTAGCCTCATTTTTCTTTACATAACTCCCATGAATACATTAGATTTACCATGCTGAAATTGTTTACTTTGATATTTTCTTTGGTATTAATTAAGAGGATTTCCATGCTGCAATGAAACACTTTCCTCTTCTCTTTGATGGATAACATAAATTATGCAAGTTGTCTGCATGTGAAATTAAAACCAGTAGCATCTTGAAAAGTGGTCAGACAAAATGAAATACAGCACATGATTCGTGAACCAATCTTACAATCTTGCTAACTGACAGGGCCTTTTAAGATGGACATTGTTTGTGTTCAGTTTTCACTCCTGTTGTTTCCTGCAGCAGCTTCAGTAAACTGTTGTTGTCCGGGCTGGTCTGGCCTCGGTGGTGTTCTTGTCCCTGTGTGGCTGGACAGGTGAGCAGGCCGGTCAGGGCCTGTGTCATTCCCCGGCCGCCCAGTGCAAACAACCAACTGGGACCAGGATCCTTACCGCCAGTCAGATGACAACACAATCCCTTACCACTCTGAGATCCAAGTGTCAGCAAAACATTTTTTAACGTTTTTTTTTATTTATTGTGAGCCCGACACAACATCATATAGTAATGAGTCATGATTTATTTTGTCTATAAAAGCAACTACTGTTTCATCGTCAAAGTGTTTTAGACTCAACAGCTGACGACGATTAACAAGACTATATGCTGGTTCAGACTACACAATATTTATGTCTGTTCCGATGGTCACTGTGTCAGATTAGGTAATTATAGTCATATCATCTATCTATCTAGTCTATATTCTTGACGTTCCACTTCCGGGATTGCTCCAGTGCCACAGGAAATTCTGGCGGATGCATGTATTGTTGCCGATTTACATTTCCTTCTGCTTTCTATGATCGGGCTGATAACGTGTAGTCTAAGCCTGGCATAAGAAGCAATCCTTCTGATAGTTGTTGAGATAATTCTGTTTGGACCAAATTGGTGGAAATGCTGTTAGCATGGCAAAAAACTAGAATGAAAATAGTTTCTGTCCCAAATCTAAAAAAAGTTATATGTTTTCCCAATCAATACTAGCAAAAGCTACATTTCTTGGCTAACACAGTAACACAATAATAATGCATTTTATTTATATAGTGCTTTTTCACACACTCAAAGACACTTTACACAGTTTTTAAAAGGAAATACGCATACTAAGAATATATAAACACACTAAAATACACACACATTAATCAAACATTAAAAGCAGCTCTAAAAAGGTGAGAGATTGGTAAAGTCGTGGATGTGTTTGGGGAGAGAGTTCTTAACATTCCTTAATGGGACTTAGTAATAGTTAAAAGGACTTAAGAGAGTCCTATTAACATTCCTTAACAATGTTAATAGGTAGAAAGATGGGACATATTTATCACATTTTAGTTCATTACATTATCAGTTGCAGAAAAATGTAATTGACCGAAGATATTTCCATTTATCTATTTATTTTTGGGGATTTTCAGTTCGAGATGATGCATGCTGAATCAATCAATTCTCTGTTTGCTATCCAGAATAATGTACTATAAAAAAAATTGAAATTAAAGCCGTCTGTCAGAATATCTTTGGTCCTTTTTGCCAGTGATGTAAATTGATGTAAATTTGCTCCTTGTGATGTTTAGGTGCTCAGAGAGCATCCGGTGTATCTCATGAGGCCATTATGTTTCTGCATAAATTACAGCCTGCAGCTGTAGAGCAGCAGCCCCGAGACAAAAAGTTGAATTATTTCTGACACTGAGACTAATGACAGTATTTTTCTTCCCTTATAAATCCAATATAACTAAATTCACTTTCTGTGATGGATTAGCTGTTTGTTTACTGAGGCTTGAACTGTAGCATCCTGCCGAGTGGGGATCAAATAGAAAAACTCCTACATTTCTGAACTTTACTGGAAGGAAATGTCAAAGCCTTGGCTTAAGAAAGCATGTTGGCACCCTTAAATATCAGAGAGAGGTCATTGTGTGGAAAGTTTCATGTTAAATAACAACAAATCCTTTAATTTGGTACCAGCAAACTTCCCTTGGCACGCTTGTTTTGGCCAACACCAAAATGAAATTTGTGCAAACAGGTTGAATGTGCAGGTAACGATGGGATGGGAAAGCATTTAATGCCTGCTAGATATACATTAAAAGCTAAAGGCTATGAATTTTATTATGACACCTTTCCCCAATGACGCTGAAGTTCTAAAGTGGTGTGCATGGGGATATAGTAGAGATACTCAGTAATGACTTTGGGTGGTGGTTTCCTCTTTTTCTACCCTTCCCAAAACCAAAAATACAAGAGTGAAAGCGTAAGGAATACATTAAACGTAAACTGTTTTCGAAACGGTTAGCTATCATGGAAATAGTGCACTATATAGTTATAGTCCACTATGAAATACCTCCAATGCACAGCTAATTTGAGCGCACATACGATGTACCGTACATGAACGCTGTATTTAGGGTGAGAGAAACGTGTGGAGATTTCGGTTCTCACATACACTGATATGTAAATACAGTATTAACAGTCTGCAGAAGGACATGCGTATGGTAACAGTGTTAGCCATATTATCATCTGTTGTGCAATACATCTAGCTTGTTATAAATTAAAAAAAAAAATAATATATATATACCTATATATTTCCTAAAAGCACAGCATTGTGATGTTCCTACTCTAGAAATCAGAAGTTTAGTAATTAGTAGATTAGTAGTAGTAGCATTGTAAGTACTGTACTTATCTACAATGTTGAGCTATTTTGGGGTTTAAGGTTTATTTGGCTTGTGATTCCCATAAAAAAATCTTTTTTTTGTTGTTTCAGATGACAGAGCTGTTATTAGTTCCACCAAAGAGACATTTCACCTCAAATGTTCACATGGTTTCATTTAAACAAGTGTTAGAGGTCCTTAAAAGGTAAACCTATCCAGTATTTCACAAAGAAAAATAAATCCAATTTGGTTTATCAGAACTTAGTTGTTTCTTCTTTCCTCTTCCAATAATCATCATCACGACCCGTCAGATTGATCTGGTCCGGCCCTTGGGAACCACTGGACTGAACTAAAACTAAACAGTATATAAAGTACTTAAATCTAGCTCTACCTCGAGCAGCTACAACGGTACCATGCTGCTCTTACACTGACACATCAGTATGCATCTCATAATGTCATATATAACAATAGAGCAGTCACAGGAGACATTTTACTGCAGAACAAGTATACTTTTAAAAAAGTTTTAAAAAGTATAAAAAACTTTTGCTGAAGTTGTTTATTGTTGTGTGGGTACTTTAATATACCATAAGATTTTACTATAACAGGTGATTTGGCTGCCTGCAGGCAGGAACAGATCCCAAATCAGCCTGGCAATACAGACACCTAGTGGATAGAAGAGGTAACAAGTGTATTTATTTTCACTGCAGATCCTCAACTGTTGAACAAGCATCAGCGTTACATCTTATAAAATACTTTCTATTAATTTCATGTTATTAGCGGGCCTTACTATAAATCAAAGCATGTGTGTGTGTGTGTGTGTGTGCGTGTGTGTGTGTGCGTGCATGTGTGTGTGAAGGTCCCATTCCCATAGCAACCGGTCAACAGTGAGTCAATAGTAAGGACAACAAAAACTTCTCAAAAGATTTAAAGAAGAAAAAAAGGAAGAAACAAGTTCCTGACTGAGGAGAGGACCAGCACTGTCTGAATACTAGTGAGTCATATTCTATACCGATGTATTTAGCCTACTCACTGATGCCTACCAAACATGATGTGATGCTACTGATTGATTATTAGCAGTGGTCAAAGAATTATTTATTTAGATATTTAGATAACTTCAGTAAAGCAGCAATACCACAGCGTAGAAACCCTCTGTTCCAAGACAAAGTTCTGCATTCAGTAAAAAGTCAAACATTTTGCAGAATAGCACATTTTTAGAATACTATATACTAGCCTATATTACTGTATTATAATTATTGATGCATCAATGTGTTCATTACTTTAATGTTGCAGCTGGTAGCTAACTTTAAATATGATATACAGCTGGGTAGCTTAATCTATAATAATGCATCATTTATTAATTAATCTATATTTTGTATACATGATCTAAATCTGAAAAACAACTGGTAGCTTAACTTTTATACATGTAGTGGAGTAAAATTTTCAATATTTCCCTCTAATACGTAGTGGAGTAGAAGTATAAGGTATAGAAACACACAGGTCGTGGGCATGTTTAAATTATTATTATTATTATTGTTACTATTATTATTATTATTATTTAGTGTTTCAGTGAAGAGTTTAGCATCCCCTATGATGGTCTAAATGCCAGCCACAAATACTAAATTAAGGAGCATAACTATGGAGTAATTATTGATTTAATGAAACCAATGTGTTTAAATGTTTTTCTTTTATCCTGAAATTTTACCTTCTCAATTTGCAACTTTACATCTGCAACAAAAATGTATTACAGCAATATATTATATGTCCAGTATTTAATTAAGGAAGGAACTGAGCCATCCTCCCATCCTCGTTAAGTTTTGTTTTCACCCAGCAGAGGGCGATGTAACCAAACATTATGTTCTCCACTGCAGAGCTCATTTGTGGAGATACTGTCTCAACATGAGATACTGAAACATGTACTCATGCTATGGTGGAGGAACTATTCACATTATTTAAATAAAAGTTCTAATGCAACAGTGTAAAATACTCTGTTACAAGTAAAGGTCCTGTATTCAAATGTTACTTGAGTTAAAAGTATATAAAATCTATAATCAGAAAAAAAAACATAAGCATTCAAAGTATTTAAGCACTAAAAAGAGCAAGTGGCAGCAGATCAAGCATCAATCACATCCATACATCCATACAAAGTGGGGGGTCACTGTGGAGGAAACAGAGTGCTTTGAGGTACTTGTACTTGAGTGTTTCCTTTTAATGTCACGTACTACAGTGGAGGAAGGAGTACTCAGATGTTTACCAAGTGTACCCATACAACAATGTAAAAAAAACGTATCAAAAGTAAAAGTACTCGTTTTGCAGTGGCTGATATATTATTATATGACATTTTTAGATTGTTAATACGGATGCATCAATGTTAGAGCAGTAGTTTTACTTTTGCTACTTAAAGTACATTTTGCTAACAAAACTTACTACATTTAGATTTTCAATGCAGGATTCCCACTTTTATTGGAGTATGTTTACAGTGTTTTTTTGGCGCTTAAGTAAAGGTTCTGAATACTTCTTCCACCACGCCTTGCTGCAGCTTTGTTAAGTTTGTTAAGAGCATCAAGTCCTGCATGACTGACCGTCAGAAACTGTTCTTAATTTCATGTTGCATGAGTGCACACTTTGGCACCCAGGGTAAAAAAAAAATGTGCCCGATCCCACCCCCCACTTTGTTCTCCATATACCAAGAGCACACCTGTGGTTCTCCGTTTGGTTGGTAGAACCTGAAATCTACTTTGAAGTGATCTCCCTGTTCTAGATGCATAAAATATGCATGAGAGGAAGAATTTTATAAGAGCAAAGATGAAAGACATCAGTCATCAAAGGAAACGTGTTGTGTTTTCTGTCAGAATCATATATATATATATATATATATATATATATATATATATATATATATATATATATTTCTTTTCTTTTTTCTTTCAAGCTCTTTTTATTCACAGTTGACTGAGTTCATTCAGCTGTTTCAGAAGTTTTTTGATCCTCAGCAGGATTTCAGCATATTACAGAGACGGGGAACGACTTCTAGGGAGGCCTATCAGTGCAAGCAATATTATCAGTGTAAAAGTACAAACTGTACCACCATCTCAGAATTATTGCTACAAATTTTTATTCTTCCGAAGGGGCAAGTAGCAAACTAAATGTGCTTTATTTGAAAATGTTCATTTTGGTAGGCTAATACTACTAATACCACCTTTTATCCAGCACTTTTCTGAGAGATATATGTTGTACATTTTACTCATTCAGCCATGCAGATATTGTACATAAACTCACACAGTAAGTCTTGTCAGGCAAAAGCTTTGTGTGCAGTAGTACTGTACTTTGTGGTGCTAGTACCTTAACGGAGTATTTACTAGAGTTACTTTCTACTTTTACTCCACTACGTCTACTAATTTGACAGCTATAGTTACTTTACAGATTAACATTTTACATACAAATGATGGTGCATTGTTTTGTTATAGATTATTCTACCCAACGATATGTAAACGCTAAAGGTGAAAGCTACAAACCTAACTAATATTTAAGCTGCAAAAATTGTAAACAGTAACAATGACTTAAACATTTTTTTCCAAGTGCAATGTTGAATTGGAGTTTAAATTGAAGCAGCTGAAGTCTCAGTTTAAGTGTAAGTGACCAAAGTATTTGTAATTACAGTAACTGCAATGCAAAGCAATGGAAATTTTGAATTAAGAACAGGATTTTTCCATTGAGGCATCACTACTTTCACTTAAGGATATGAGTACATCCTTCACTGCTGTCAGTAAATCAGACTCTGTCAGACTCAGAGGCATCCTGACTGGCTCTCCTCCAAGTCAGTCTTTCCTTGTATACCTTCGTCTCCAGACGGGATTTCCTGTCTGTGTCTGAGGGAGGGGCTGGATCTCAGGAACCCCCCCCCCACCACCCCTCCCAGCTCCCAGAACTGGTACTGGGACATGAACTGGGAATGGGACTGGGCCTGAGGAAGCCTGACACAGCAGTGAGCAGCACACTCACCCTTGTCATGTTGAACTGGTCACCATGGCTTTGTTTCCTGTCTTCATTGTTTAAGATGAGCAGGAAGAATGAGCAATCACAAAACCATCGTGGCTATAATTCTTCCCTTATTGTGTCACTCTGTTGCTGTAATCGTGTGGTATCTGGGGCTGAGCAGGATCAATCTCTTAACTGCACTGTACAACAGGGTGTGTGTTCAGATTTGAACCTTTTTGTGGTGCGTGTCCAGTTATTGGTCAACATAGAACAGGTTTAGTAACACATCCAGGAATCTGCTAATAAACAGATCTGTCATATACCCTACTCCGGTGAGAACAGGGATAACAGTTGACATGGTTAGCTTACAGAATTCTTAAAAATGGCCGTTTACAACTTCTTTTATTGACGGTGTAACAATGATACTTTGAACTGTACTGTAGGTTCGTGGAAAAATACAACTTCCAGTGATTCTACCTCCAGTATGAAGTATTTCATCTGTTCTTCCACAGTGATTACAGAGTGACTGACAACCTCCTATCTACTGTAAACACAGAGCTGAGAGCGGCTTCCTTCCTTTTCCTGGATGAGACACACACATGCAGGACAACATGAAGAAGAAAAAGCAGCGGGCCCGAAAACTCACCAAAAAACAGCATAAAAATGTGAAGTATATAGCAAAAAAAAAAAGTTCAATGTTTCTGGTCTGAGCCAGGCTATCTTTCCCCCAAGTGTTGCCAGTCTTTGTGTTGAGCTAATCTACTTGTTTGCCGGGTGATGCTTCATACTTAATGAGTAGTATCAATCTTCTTCTCATCTAACTCTCAGCAAGAAAGCAAATGTAAGCGCTTTCTCCAAAATATTGAACTATTCCTTTGTCATTTTAACTACTACAACTATTGTATGTATTGTCATGTAATTTGGCCCTTAGGATGAATTATTATAACTTTAGTAATCCAGGTCAGCATTTCGTCCAACACTTTGATTTATGACTAAATAACTGCAAAACTACATTACCATGAGCCTGAGCTCTATGTTTAATACTAATATCATCATGCTAACACGCTAAACTAAGATTGTAATCACAGTTAACATTACCTTATAGGCTACCTGCTAAACATCAGCATGCTAGCATTGTCATTGCGAGCCTTTTAGCATCCTGATGTTAGCATGGGCTGTACTTTATGTTAAGTGCTAGTTTATAAGTTTATGATATTTATTTGTATCTTTATGTTAGCATTTAGCTCAACCACTGTGCACAGAAATCTTGTTACATTACTAATAAGCTACTTGATATAATCACATGTTGAAGACTCAATGGGAAATTTGACTAGCCCTATCCCTAAACCCTATCCACAGTGTTTAGTAAACAATATAAAACTTATCATCACAAGTGATGTGTCTGAAACATGTTTTAAAGGTTTCCATGGTTGAAACATCCCGGTCCTTCAGGTCCAACCGGCCGGAGTTTGAGAGCTTCCTATCTGAGATGACTCGGTGGTTTTCAGACCATCAGCTGCAGGTGGACGAGCTGTTCAGACACAGTGACGCAGACGGAAGTGGATCAGTCAACCTGAAGGATTTCTACCTGGGTAATATGTCTTCTCTCTGCAGCTTCAACCCCAAAAGTCTCAACAAGCTTCCTCTTCTGGAAACAATTATATTTTCTGTGTCTATCTATGTCTATTTATGGTTTCAAATGCCAACATCCGTGCGCTCACATTGAAAAATGCTCTCCACATTTTTCTCAACAGACTTCATTGTCTGTCCCAGCTCATTTGAATGTCAGATAAAGATAATCCTGAAGAAAAAAAGAGATTAGAAAGAGATATGTGGGTCAGTATTACTCAAATGCCACATTGTGGTTGTACTGAAGTATTCATGGAGGGTACTGTGAGTCATTTCCTTTTATCCGCCTCGCAGATAAGAGCAGCTCTGGGTAACAAAACCAGGACAATGTTCTTTTTGTCTGGGTAAACTATAGCCTACTCTTGTAATAAAGGTTGTTTGAGGAGCTCCAAGACTTGCAGGATAACACCTTTGAGGGGCAGAATGTGATTCATTGGGAATCAAATTTTTTCCAAAAAAGCAAGAGAACTCATCAATAAATATCCCTACAAACAGAAAACACACAAGGCAGCCACAGCTTTCAACTCTGAAAACACACAAAGACCAGCATACATACAGAATATATGGCTTACTTCTAGAGATGGGGACTCGAGTTTGAGACTCGGACTCAAGTCACACTTCAGTCGCACAAACAGTGACTTCTTGACTCAAAATACTTCATACTTGACTTGGAATCAAGATACGGGACTCGTAAACAATCTTTATTTTTAGGAAAAGTTTGATGAGCTGAAGGTAATTTCCCTCCCAGGGTAACCTATAACCTACCTACGTAACTCGTAATATGTAATGTATCTGCTGCGCACGGCCACACATGAGAGAGCTGCTGCGCCATTCATCAGAAGCTTTGGCTTTAAAAACTTCATATAACAAGGCCCAGACAAAAGAAGATCTGAGAGCAAAATATGTGGACTGTAGCTCAAAGACTTGAGACTTGACTTGGACTCTAGCTCAGAGACTTGAGAGCATCTCTGCTCACTTCTTGTAGTAGCAATTACAAGCAAAAACATGAAAGGTCAAATTATGTCAGGTTGCCACATAAAGAGCAAAAACTGATTCTGTACCCTACCGTTGTTCAAATGCTGCATTCACGTTCTCTTGGATCCTATTTCCTGAGGAAATCAGGCTTCCTACTTTCGTGTGTTCATGAGCTTTAAGTCACAAGTATAATTTAGGTTGACTGTTGCAACATTTTATGAACAGATTTGTTTAAACTACTGACGTGACATAAACTCCATTATTACTTATCCATGTGGCTGCAGGTCTGATGAACTTGGACGTCGCTTGTCAGCAGTTTCAGCTCCACATGCTGACTCAGCAGCTGAAGACCGCCAACGACATGATCAGTTATCGAGACCTGAGCAGACAAGTGCAAAGACTGAGGTAAAATAAACTACTTCTTTTTGTTTAAGTATCTTTTTTTTTATTCTTATTGACTGTGTTTTTCTGTTGTTTTTTTTGTCTTCACAGACTGTGTGATGACACAGAGAACGACACTCAGAAATCAAGATGTGATCAACATCAACTGTTAAACCCTGAAAATGGCAGGAGGTACCTTATGAGCATTACAGTAACACACGTGTGACGATAACTGAGTACATTTACTTAAGTACTTAACCCTCTGGGGGTAAATATACTGTATATATAGTGTAGTGCGTGGTTATAAGAGCCTTTTCCGGATGAGGTATTGCCAGTCTGATTCATAACTAGCTCCACCTCGAGCAAAAGTCATAAACTACATCCCAGACCAGTCTCTTCTTTTCTCATGACTTCAGGCTGATTCAGACCAAACATCCATGTGGGAGGTAAAGCATTCAGTTATTTCTGAGCCTCAGCTTTCAGCAGTAAATCACACTGATCACCTCCTTTAACTGCAGGACAACATGTTGCCTCAACAGCTACGTAAACAAAGAAGACCTCAACACAACCTTTACACAAGTGCCATAATTGTGTGTGTGTGTGTGTGTGTGTGTGTGTGTGTGTGTGTGTGTGTGTGTGTGTGTGTGTGTGTGTGTGTGTGTGTGTGTGTGTGTGTGTTTGTGCGTGTGGAAAGTAACTAAGTACATTTACTCAAATGCTGTACATTTTAAGCTACTTGTATTTCCATTTTACTTTTTAATTTACTACATTTATTTGACAACTTAAGTTACTTTCCAGATTTAGATTATTAATACAAAATATAAACCAAGGTACTTGCACTTTACTTTAATATTGTCAGTGTAGTACACACTCATAGTTTACCACCATGTTATTGTTATTACTAGAACTAATATTAAAGATGTGAGAAGTCGCTAAGTAAATGTAGGCATTTGTTTTGGATACGATGACTAACTACTACTACTACTACTACTACTACTACTACTACTACTACATTTTCTCCACCACATTTCTGAGAGAAACATTGTAAATTGTACTCATTCAATCACTAACTATATAGATATTATATATAAACAAAGTATCATCAGTCCTGTTGGGTAAAAACTTTGTCACCAGTGGTGCAAGTACATTTTTGTTTGCTCTTTTTGCTTTACCAATGTGAAGTGAATTGTAAAACAGACGTGAAACATATGTCAGGTGACGTTGATTTGTATCCCCTATAATTTCAGCCATATTCTTAAAGAGCTTCATGTGAGTCTTTTATTTCAAAGCAAATCTGTAAATCTAACCTATAAAAACCCTTAAAAAAACCACATAAATTGAATTCCGATCTAAAAGTCAGATTTTAACCAACAGGTTTGTCCGTCTGAGTGTCAGACTGATCCCCTTCGATGGCACTGCAGCTCATCCAGGAAACTTTGAAGTGGTTTTGTTGAGCAGCAGCAGAGTCTTCAGTCTGATCAGGATGATCCAGGACCGGGTAGGGATCCAGACCTCCAGGCTGGAGGTTTTCCGGAGCAGAGTGCCCACAGAGGGGGCCCGCCTGCTCCCGGAAAGCCTCCTGGAGGAGTGTGGCTTCAGAGGAGGGCCAGAGGTAACTCCTCCAGAGAACACTGTGTACTACGACTACAGCCTGCTGTTCACAGACTGCCCCATCCTCAACTGTGACCACTACTTCAGATCAATACCAGACGCTGCTGCCGTTAAGAGTGGCCTCTGTCCATAAGTTAGTGTTTTTAGCAATGCTATATTTAGAGACGCTGGTAGTCGTTGATGCCACGTTGGTCCCAAATGAAATATCTCAACTATTTGATGAAGTTGCTTGAAATTTAGTAAACACATTTATGTTCCCCAGAGGATGAATCCCACTGACTTTGGATGAATTCTACTGACTTTTCCTCTAGTACCACCATGAGGTCAACGTTTCTGGTTTTTGAGTAAAACTGTCTCCACAACTACTGTTTGGATTGCCATGAAATTTGGTGCAGACATTAATGTTCCCCTCAGGATGGATTGTAACAATTTTGTTGATACCTTAATTTTTCCTTTAGGGACATCAACAGGTCAAAGTTTGAATGTGTAACACTTTGGTTTACGACCAAATACCTGCAAAACTAACGACATTCTCATCAGCCTCAGCTGTCATGGAGTTTAGTGCTAATTACCTCTACCTAAGAGGTCATGTTTTTGGCTCCGTTTGTTTGTTTGTTAGCAGGGTTACAGAAAAACTACTGGGCCTGGGCCAAGGAAAACCTGTTGCTTTCTTTTTTCATGTTTAGCATTGCAATGTTGAGCATGTTGGTGTGCTAATATTAGCTCAAAGTACAGCCTCACAGACCTGCATGGCTGTAGAAAATAGTTTCCAGTTAATTATGTCATATTCCATTTTCCACAAGATCTGGGGTTGCTTTTGTATCTGAATGCTATTATTTTGTAATTGATTAAAAAACAAGTTAATTAAAAATGCATTTCTATGTCTTAATCTTGAATAAAACGGGTAAATTACCACTTTTAAAACATATTTATACCTTTAAAGAACTTAGATTAAAAAATGACATAATAGTTTTACTGGGAAGATGAACTGATGAAGGTGAATAACAAGATTAAATGTACTTTATAGGGCCTCTAAAACCTCTTTCCTGTGTCTTTTCTCTCTTCACAGATGACAAAGTGTTCTCTGGTTAATTGTAAGCAGGTGTGACTGATTGTTTAGTTCTGGGAAAGTGAGGATGCTTGTTTAGGTTTGCCATTCCTACATGTATTTAGTTTTAGCTTTTGTGCAATTAGGATCAAAGACCTGGCTCCAGAAATCACACAGATATGATACTAATTTTGGTTTAGGCAACAGGAGGACTTAGGTTGAGGTTAGTGAAAGATTCTGGTGGTCACTGTGGACTTTTCTTGTATTAAGCCAAGACCCTGAGCTTTACCTAATCGTAACCTAAACATATCCATAAAATGAAGTATAATGCTGTAGGTACATGTCAATTAACAACATATCTTTATTATGTTAAAAATGAAAAAAATAAGTTAACCCGGGGATTGTTTAAAAGCCTGAACCCCCCCCCCCCAAACCATTTCTTTTTATAGCTGCATTTTTGGAAACTTGAAACCTGATCTGCACTTAGAGTTAGAGGCTCTGCTCACCCACACAGGTGTTTTCACTTAACTTGACTAATTGCATGTCTACTCAGGTGTGATGATGGGAGGAGATATTTTGGAAAGTGGTGGAAGAAGTTATCAGATCTTTTACTCAGTAAAAGTACTAACTGTTAAAAGGACTCCACTACAAGTAAAAGGCATGCATTCAAACTGCATTCAGCAAAATGTACTTAAAGTATGAAAAGTAGAAGTACTCAATGTGCAGTTAGATGTTCCCTGTTAGTGTTTTACTATTATATATGATGTTTCTGGATTAAAACGACTGCTACATTAAAAGGCAGGGTTGGTAACTATTTCCAATATACATTTCTCTTTATATTTTTTTTGAAAAGCAATTAATAAGTATTGGCTTTTATGCAAATTCTTATTGGCTCTAAAAAAGGAGCGAAAAAGATCAGTCATCTGTAGCGTTCAATCTAAATAGGATTGTTTTCTCTAAAGAAGTAGGCAAATTTCCTCAAAACATAAAGGAACATCCTTCAGTTTATCACAAACATTCAACATCAACACTCCTGGAGATCTGTGGTTTTCACTGGACAGGAAGGGGATAAAAAACTAAATGTCTAACTAAAGCTGTCAGACAAATGTAGTGGAGTTGAAAGTACAATATTTACCTCTGAGATGTAATGGAGTAGAAATATAAAGTTGCACTAAAAGAAAAGACTCAAGTAAAGTACAAGTTTACCTCACATTTGTACAAGAGTAAATGTACTTCTGCAGTGACCAACGTTTAGCCTTTTTTATAACAAGCTGCATGTGGGCCGTGTGGCGTTCAACTGGTTTAAAAGCACTTGGAGAACACAGAAGATGAAGAAGCTAACTGGTGGCGATGAAGAGAAATGTCTTCTGTATGGATACATAAATATGAGTATAGTGATATAATGTGAGCAGCAGTTCAGACCTGAGCATTAAAAGCCTGCAGTGTAAACATAAAGCTGAACTCTTACAGTATGTCAGAAAGCCTCACACTCAGCACCTTGTTTGCACTTTAAACTCTCAGATGTGTTCACATTTGAATAACAAGTGTGCAACATGTTAAAACTTTTATACCGATATTAAGCAGTGTTTTTAATCAAGGCCTCAGGGGGCCACAGAGGCTGAGCTGTGCTTTGCTGGAGTCAGTGGAAAGTGCTTGGCTAGTGGAAACCACAGAGTAGCTATAAACAGCGGCTGGTGGCTGCCACTAAAGCGTGCCGACACACCCAGCAGCTTCCCTGCTGCTCCACCCGGCCATACTTTTAGATTCCTGCTGCAGACTTAGTTTACTCCAAAACACTAACAAACATGCATTATAGGAGTGTTTTAAGGTTTAAACACAAATACAAAATAATAACCAGAAAGCATTCAAGGTTTTCAAAGTCAAAATAATATTTATTACATAGTTTCAAAAATACTGCGCAATATAAATATTACAAAATACTGTGAATAATACTGTTTATCAATATACTTTACTTAACACATTTGGGATGAAAACACGGACAGACTTCAGATGAGGGCTGCAGCAGTTTGTTGTTTTACAGTGTTAAACATATTACAACATATCTGCTGATGTATATTTTTTTTTCATATAAGCCGATCTCAGATGAGTAACTCTGAGATGTTTTATGATTTGGGCCCAAACTTCCGACAGTAAGGCTTTAAAGGAATAACATTGACAGTTAGATGAGAAAGATTGATACCACTTTCATGTCTTTAGGGTAAGTATGAAGCTAAGCATAAAGCATGGAAACACCTCTGTCCACCTGATGGATGGAAGTCCAAATTTCTCTCTTTTTTTAGCTCAGATTTTGGTCTCTACCAACTCCTGAGGGAAATCTCTCTTTATAATGTCTCTTTAGCTGCTAAATGCTCCACTTTGTTCACCAGCTAGTCTCTAACTGTGTCTGTCTGATGTTTGCTGCTGAGCAGTTCGTGTACAGTGGCTTTTTACAGCTATTTCTCTGAATATTCTCTAATAGTCGCTTTAAGTTTGATGGCAGGATCACATTAGATTAATTTGTGTTTAATTGCGTTACTTGTGCATCTCTCTGCCTTCTACAAGAATTAAACGTTACATGTGCATGACAGCCGTTTTCAACGGTAAGCTACTTGAGATACGGATTTTGCCGTTTGTTTAATTGCAATAAACTGTTCAAAAGTATGCCAAAATACTGTAACAACAATGATGCTGATTTGTAAAGTTCTGGATTCATACTTTGTCAGGTCTGTCCGCAAGACGACAAGCAAACATTTAAAATGCTTGTTTTCTAAATAAAGTTTGGATCGATCAGGGCTTCGCTAACATTGCTGCATCAACAACAACATACACATCATTTCGGAACCAGGCAGTCCAACTTCCCCACTTACTTTTCCCCGAGAAAGCTCCTTTTTCTAGTTTCTGTAAACAATAGGGTGCTATAGAGCTCCGGATGCCCACACACAGCTACAATAATTTGTTCCTCCATTTCTGATTCAACAACGTCTAACGCAACTGTCTCGCTCGAGTTCTAATACTTCAACTCATGTGAACACGCGAAGGACGTGACTAAGCGAAGGATGCATTTTAGGCGGTTCGTGTCATCCGCATCACACCATCTATTTGTGTCTTTGTATTGACTTTGTATGTAGTTGCGCCGCCAAAAATGCAGTCAGTGTGAATGCAGCATGAGTCATGTGATTCAATGTTAAAATAAATTTTGTTTTATCGTGTTTCATTGATAAAAAAAAGAAGAAATTGATTACAGCAGCTTTAAAAAGGAACGTGTAACCCTCCAGTTTGTTTAAATACATAAAATATTGCAGGTTAAGGGTTTTTACCTGACTGTCTAATTATTCTTGTTGTTTAATCCTGGACATTTAGTGTTACCCATCACTTTGCCTGCTGCTGTAACAGATCAATACTTTCAATGGAGTTCAATGCCATATAAAAGTTGAGCTTTCACAGTGGAAAGATGTGTGCGAAGCTCTGAAGGCCACAATGAAAACGAACAACTGCTGAATGCAAGAGAGAAAATCATATTTTCCGACTTGTATTTTTCTTCAAAACAACAACAAAAAAATTTCCCGGTAAGTTGAGATAATTCCTCTTGAGCTCAATATGGTTTTCCTTGTTATGAAATTTCTAGAAATATGTTCAAAAGACAGAATATTAACAAATATATATTGTCCACATATGATGCCCAATGACAGATCTTTTACTTGTGTAAAGAAATTGAAGTGAGTAAAGACTTTCTAACAAAAGGAGGTTCTTTCATTGTAAAACAAACGGTTTCACTGTTATAAAATAACAAAATAGCCATAATTTAAAAATGAATAATTCCAGTTGTTGCCAGACATGAATCTTGATCCTGGAGCAGCTCGATGAAGCTCTTCAGACAGAATACTGTGTACTCGGACATTCAAATAGATGTTTCACAACTGCTACTTTCCTCACCGCCAAAGCCTCATGGTTTATGAGTGTGGAGTCGAGTCCGACGCAGAGTTTGTTTATAGGGCAGAAAGGAGCTGTGACAGCAGAATGAGCTTTTAAAAACTTGACCATGCCCTCAGTCTCGAGTCAGTCCTGCTGCTTTGGGTTGATTGTCTCGACGCACTGAAAACAGAAGCAGGTTGTGTTTCTCCTTAATCCTGTGAGATATACTGACTTTGGATGCAGCAGGTAAGATGAACCAAACGTCCCACAGTATTCCCAATTGCACTTGATCGTCCACACACAGCTCTTCCTTCAGCATTTAGTTGTAGCCGAGCTCCTGTTGCCCGTCTTTGAGTCGATTTTGGCCACCAGCAGTCTGAGAGAGTCTCCTGATGATCGGATCAGTTCTCTACCACTAAGAGGAAAACAGAGAGACACACAACAAGCTGTAAACAAGCAGTTACAGGAAGAAGGGATCAGACTAATATCTGCAGACCTGTGTGTACTTTTAAAATACACTTTAAGACTTACATGTTATACTCCATACCGACTACACTGATGCCGTTAACCGCCAGGATGCGATCGCCAGTTCTCAGTTTCTGACACTGAGCGGCAGGTGAGTCGGGAACCACGGACTTCACATAAATGCCGCTTATTCTCAGCGGCGTTTTCTGTATAATATAAAACAGATAAAGTCACAGATTATTGACAGTTATGGACGCATTTAGAGAGACGAACAGCAGCCAGATTGTGTACTGAAATATTCCTTTTTAGTCATGCTGCCAGCGTTACTGTGGGTCGACCCATTTGGTCCAGACTGAAATATTGGAGAACAATTAGTAAACCTGCTAAACATCAGCATGTTAGCGTTCTAATTATGAGCATGTTAGCATGCTGACGTTAGCATTTGGCTCATAGTACAGCCTCACAGAGCCCACAGAGAAATAGAAATAGAGCTTCAGTTGTCTGTGTCACAGTGTTTGGTTCCTACGAATCTATTTAGTGTTTTTTTATTTAAAGTTCAAGAACACTGAGCAGAAAGAGGAAATGCACAACGACATCCCCTTTAGTCAGTAAGAACATTTAGTCAGATTAGATTTGTAGTTCCAGTCTGTTGAGTTGAAATCCCTAGAGTTTACAGTCTTATATAATCTCATTAGTCTTCATCAGATCTGAGGCAGGTTTTTCTGTCCGGATTAAACTGCGTGAAAACATACAAACCCACATGGCTGCTGATCTTAAACAATCCAGATAAAAGTTGGCCTTTTCAATTTAATTTGACACTACTGTAACTGCAAATAGTTATAATTGAATCAATGTTATGAAAGAGAAAAGAAGAAGAGGATGAATGCTGGATAAAGAAGGAAGAAGATGTCGTACCGTCCCGTCCACGAGCGCCAGGCCGAGACCGTGAGGTCCTCTGTGAAGCTCGACCGTGAACACTTCCTCCCTGTCTTCTTCTTCTACATTCTCCGTCTTCCTCTCAGCACATCCACTGGCTGAACAAACAGAGAAACACATGCTCACATCAGAACAAAGTGGTGGTATAAATACTCAAATACCCAAAATAGACCAGATGTTGTTGTGTGGACCACAATAAATACTGTAAATCTGTATTGATACAGGGACTAGCTGCCTTTCGACGATTAAAATGTCATGTTACAGATAAAAAATTAAGAGTTGTCCTATAAATTGGGGGGATTCGGTTGCATTACAGTTGCTCCCTTTATAGTATAAAAACAGAGAAATTATAAGAAAAATAGAAATAGGAAATAAGTATGCACAACTATGTACATTATGCTACAATATGTATGTGTAAATAACAATAATGTTTAAAAAAGAATCTATGATTAAATGTGTTAAAATGCAAAGTGGTGGCAGAACAGCAAACTATATAATCTAGAAAAGTAACGCAAACAAAGGGTTATGATGAGGTGTCACTGGAGGTAAACTTGAAAGTAAGAAAAAAGGCTCCATTGCATATCTCTATTTATTCTGACGATGTTTGAGGGCCGAAATGTCTTCAGAATAAATAGAGATATGCACATGAAGCCAGAGTGTGTGATACTTTTTTTTATTTCAAGAACAGCACACTCAACATAACTTTTCATAATCTTGTTCTCCAGACAGTAAACCCAGCTTTGGTGCACATTAGATGAAGTCTTTACATTTTGAAATGATCTGCCGAGCTGCCTGAAATCAGACCTGTTAGCTGCAGACAGGTTAGCATGCTGCGCTGCTGTAACAGGGACTCCCTGTCTTCCTCATGTGTTTCGTCCTGTCACGACAACAACGCAGCAACAGTAGCATTCCCAAAAAACAAACCTGTTCCCACCCCTGAAGCTCCTGCTCCACCATCACCCCCACATCCCCCTGCCTTTTCCCAACATGCAGCCTGTCTGCCCCCCACGCAGGACCTGTCCCGAACAATGCCTCCACCGATTAAGATTCCACGCACCAACCCAACTGTAAATTCCCATGACGGATCGGCCACTGCTCTTTTCTCTCCTGACATCACCACACTCTGTAATTCTTGGGGCCAGATTAAAGGATTACCAAACTTTCAAAATAACATTAGTCGTTTAGCCAAAACCACAGAGGTAGATACACTGGAGGCCAAGGTTCGGCTCCACATGGTGGGATGATATACACAGGTACCCATCAGGGTGTAAACAAAATGAACCAATTCCATGGTTTCCACAATAGCTGAAAACTTGGCCAAAACCACCTTAAAAATGTCAATTTAATGCATTTGGACATCCCTTTTTATATATATAATACAAGGTAAAATGTTCCTTTTACACCAGGAAAGTCAGTGACTAGTGGGGACTAAGTGCTGGAAAAAAAGTAAAGAAAGGCCATAGTTTCATTATCGATTAATGTGCTGATAATTTTCATCTGATTCATGTATTAATTGTTTAGCCTATAAAACATTTAGTGGAAAATGTCCATCCCAATGTGTCAGGTGGCGTCATCAAATGTCTTCTATTTCCCAAGAAACAGTCCAAAAAAAGAATATATTAAAAGCAAATATTAAATAAAATGATATAAACCTGAAAGAAAGAGGCAATTTCCCACATCTGAGAGCCGGTGACTGTTGTTTGACATTTATTCTTTAAAATGACTTATAGATTGAATAATGATTAATAGATGATCAAAATAGTAGAAGACATTATAGTACCACTTGTGCAGATTGTATGAAATAACGACTGCCAATTAGGACAGCATGTACATAAAGAGATGGTGCCAGATGGCTTTGTTTTGATGTAATCCTCAAACCCTTTAAACAAATGACTTTAATAAAAAGCACTAACAGAGAAAACACAATACAAGAAGTAACCAATGAGAGTAAAGACATCTGATTAGGATCAACACAATCCTCCGGCTTTAAACCCTTTCTGTAGCAGCACCCAGCAACAGTGGGAGGTCTGTGAGGGAGCGCATTAACACAGGTTGAACCTTTTTAAATACACACAATCACGTGTGACGAAAAGGGTTTCTGAAGGTCTGGTTCAGATCTGAGGAGAGCTTCTGGACCAACAGGCCTTGTTAGATAAAAGCCTTCTCTCTCCTGAGAACAACACTGATGAATCTAGTAAGAAATCAGCATATATATCCTTAACGTCTGTTTTGACTCCTGTATTTATTTGGTCAAAATTGTTATTAGCAAACTGAATAAATTTAAGTTTGACTTATTTTTCTTCACAGATGTCGATACTGTAATTTACTCATGTCACTTATTCGGATGAAATGAAACCATAAATTGACACAGTTTCTTCTTTGAATGACACCTGGTTTATGTCATGTTAATGGTAATTGTTAATTCTAGCCTCCACTTTCTGAGTGAGACCCAATGTGTCCACGCTGTTGCATGGATGCTCCTTTGTACAAGCGGTGAAAGAAAAGTACCTGACAATATCGAAATGCTGTATATTTTTGTTTAATGTCCCTATTTTCTGATGTGATCTGATTATCAACCGGTACCTGGAAATTAAAAGAAAATTACGTCATCCAGTGATAATTAGATACTTGGCATTTACTGGATCTCACCTTCTTTTAAGACTCAATAACTCAATAAAAATCTATCAAGTGTCGTCAGAAAATATGACCCAATTATACCTCATTTATTATCGGGTACTTCGCCTATCCATCACCTGTTTTTTTAACACTGAATAACGTAACAACAACAACCACTCGTACAAAGTAACGATGATGTGATGAAAATATGTTGTAACACCAGCTCTCAGGCTTAGATACCGGGTCCACACTATGTCAGAAATGCTGCAGTATCATTTCCTTAGACATAAAGTGAAGTAGTCGACTCTCACTCTGACTCCCTCTCCCTCCCACAGATGACCTCATGACGGAGGTGTCCAAACAATAGGGGTGGGAGAGGAAACCCTCTTTCCTTTGCAGAGCGAGCCCACCCTGCACAGCCTCCCACTTGAAATTCCTCAACCTCCAAGAGTCAGTGAAAAGATGAAGGGAGGACTGGGAAGGCGCTCCACCTCTTTTATGTCAGGGTTACCTTTATGTGGACCTGGAACAAATATGCAGCGGGTCCTCGAAGGTCAAGTCACTAAATACTTTCCTTAATAGATTCAGTCAGAGGAAGTGAACAAGCTTTTAAAGTAGACCTCATTCCAGACGTTAGTAACAGGGGACAAGGTTTGAAGCGAAGCGGCCGTATTCTTAGTGACAGAGCTGTGAGTCATTTGGATCAAAACCTGCTGTGTGTAAGTGAAGCCATGAATGGGCCTTTTAAAATGATGTCAACTTTCTCATCACATGTGGTTGACTCTTTGTTTCAGGGCTTTCTTTGTACATGTACACACTCACTCAATTATTATCTTCTGTTTCCAGGTTTCAGTTAATGTTTCTCAGCTGTTAGTGGCTTTAAAGGAACACTTAGAAGCATCTGTGAAGCCATGTTTGTTAAAAAAAAAAAATATATATATATATATATATATATATATATGGTTTAATATGCGTTTTCTAAAGTATGCACGAGAGCTCAACAAATGACTGCTTTCATTATTGATTCATCTGATGATTTTTATCTCAACAACCACGTTCCCAGATGATAAATCCTCCCGACTTCAGTGATCCTCTGACTTTTCCTTTACTACTATTAGATGGATTACCATTCAATTTGCTACAGATATGTATGCTCTCTAGATAATTCATTCTAATGACTTTGGTGATCTTCTGCCTTTTTTTTTTTTTTTTTTTAATCATCAGGTCAAAATTATTATTTTTTGAAATCATTTATAGTTAGAACAAACTGGTTTGTATGTATGTATGATGCACATAACACTTTAACAGATTTATATGAATATGAATATATTTTTATTTTTCTAAAACACGGTAATAGATCCCTTTTCTTTTCTTTTTTTCCCCTCCTGTAACTATTAACAAATGTCGGGCCATTGATAGTTTGCTTTTGTAATTTAAACCTTTTTGGGCCAAGTAATGTTTTATTTTATTTTCTATTTTTTCAATTTATTTATTTTTTCTATATTTTTCTATATTCTCTTCGGATAATTATCTTTTATCTGGTTTATTGGAATTAATATGTTCTTGTATAATATACTGTATATATTGTTTCTTAGAGGCACGCTTTGTCCCTTGTATGGGAGCATCAGGCAGTGTTATCCAGCTCTGCTCTGATTGCTCCAATCTGAGAGTACATTGACATGCAGATCACAATCACCTGAGTGAGGAATATGTTTATATTTGTATGCATTGTTTATTCAGTTCTATGGTGTTGGCTTGAAAATGCCTGACAAAGATCCCTGATGGATTGAAATGTTTCTCTGTTAAATTACATTTACTGGGAGCAACAGTAAAGTCCCCTGCGTCTTCAGTTACCTTTCTTTTGCTGGCGGGCGCCCTCCTGCAAATCAGCCTCCAGCTCGGCCAACTCCATACCCTGCGGGGTGTTGGGCGGCGTCAGCAGGCAGGACGGGTCCAGTGCCAGGCTCTTGTGGTAAGTCATGTCGGCCTGTCCTGGGAGGGTGTTCTGCAGCTCCAGGCTCTTCAGCTTCTGGGTCAGGACTGCCTCACAGCTGCTCAGGTCACCATGAGATCCTCTGGCCTGAGGCGGCTCTGCAGGGTGGCTACGGTCCCGGTCTGCCTCAGGGGAGGGGCAGGTAACCGGGTCAGAGACCCCCTGATGGGCAGTGTCCTGGAAGACATTGACGGAGGGTGAGGTCAGAGACTGCCTGTCTGTGGGCGTCCCATTAAGAGTCTGAGGAACATAAAGTCAATCAATAGCAGATGTATAAACCTCAAGGTGTCTCATTTCCTGCTCTTGGGTCAGAGAGCTTGTTACCTGTTCCTCCGCATCGGGCTCGGCTTGGGTTTCACTGCGAGGGAGTTGGCGTATGAACTCCTGCAGATGACCGAGCTGCTGGAACAGAGCGGGCTCCACGACGGGTTTACCCAGCTCCAGGTGAAAGGTGCTGCTGGGCAGGATGAGCGGTGGGTGGTTGTCAAAGTTCTCCAGGATGTCGGCTGCAGGAGGAGAGAGAGTCATCCATCACAAATGACCCAAGCTTCATTACAGCTTTCTAATGAAATTCAATCCTGTAACTTTTCAGTAAAGCTGCTGTAATTGAGTTAAACCCAAACTAAAAGCTGTAAATACAGTACAGGACTGATGCAACTGTTGCAAGATCAGTCAATGTTTTTTTGTTTTTTTTATGCAGCAGGATGGAGTCGATCTGAGTGAAGTAAGAGGTGAGAACAGGTGAGAGCGAGGTGGAGACAGACTGACCGGACAGGATTATTCACACAGATTAAGACGAAGGCTACCGCTTATAAATGCATGTGAGTGTCAGTGTGGAGGTGTACTTTTGTTATAATTACAACATAAGATTAATCACATGGATTTTTTTCTCCCCAGACTTTTGGTTAAAAAAAGCCCTGATTACTTTTAAAAGGAGTACATTGTGAATATAAAGGGATTTTCATCCGCTATGGGGTCCCAAAGTGAGCAATATTAAACAAATAAATAGGCCAGTGTGAAATAAATAAACAAACAAATTGTCTTCAATATATAAATAAATCAATGAATTGTGAAATAATTTAAGATTTTCTTTTTAGAAAAACATTTTCTTTATAAAAAAAAGTGTTATATTAGAGATCTTTATTTATTTTATTATAGACATGTTTATTTCAAAATGGCATTTTTTTCCCTATGACATATGATTTCATGTCACATTTCATTTCACAATGTGAAATTTCAAAAAAGTGAAATTAGAGAAGTATAGATTAGATTAGATATACATTAGATATACGTGCAGATTAGAGAAATACATTAAAAAACTATTGGGGAAGATGCCAAAACTATATAAAAATAAACGCTTAATAATAATTCCTCAATTATTTAACTATTTAAGGGTTCCTTTATACATTTCAAAAAGTTAATGATTATTTATTTAATATCTTTTTTTCAACACATCTCTTATGGTCCCTGTCAACCAAAAGTGTCTAACAGAGAAACATAAAAGAAGGAATGCTCATTTAACTGCACAAGACTTGATGAAGTCAAGTATAATAAGTTGATATAAAGTAGGTGCACATTAGATTATGATAGATGCTTCTGAACAGTTATTACAGTTATTGTTGTTTATATGAAGTCTTGTGCAGTGAAGCATGTCTGCTGTCAAGTTTGGACATGCAATAGATTCCTGCTGAATGGAGTCTGGTTACTGCTGTTTACAGTCAACAGGGTCGTCATTTGGCATTCTTAATGTTTTAAAAACAGATTTTCATCTATATTTTTAATATTTAAAATACATGCGAGTAAATCCTCAAACTTCTATCTACGAAAACTAAAACACCCTGCACATGAACTTGTAAGACCTTTATGTTACCTTTATTCTTAACTGATGATGAATAATCATTTATTTACTATAGAGTATGTATTATTATTCAAATTCAAGATTTTACCCAGAAAGAGAGAGAGAGAGAGAAAAGGTCTCAAGCTGCAATTAACAATTATTTTTATTATGGTTCATCTCACTTAATGAATTAATCGCCATGAAATGTAAAAAAAAAAAGTTAAAAACAAAACCCAATCCTAGTTTACCAGAAACCACAGTGACGTCTTGAAATGGCTTGTTTTGTCCAACCAAAATATATGATATGTGACAAACATGACTAAAACAATTAACTATGAAATTATTTGCAAATTATGTGTTTTTGTCAATGAAATTGTGGATTAAACATTTATCTTAGTGATGGTTCGGAGTAATTTCACCCTAGGCTGCTTTGCACCTTGACCTCGAGCTAAACAACCCCCCATAAGCTTTTTTCCCTTGTTATAACGTTGGTCGAGTTAGCGTTATCAGCTGGTTAGCTTAGTGCTGGCGCTAATGGATACTCCTCTCGGCTGCTACCGCGCGAGATCACACACAGAGCACAACATCTATTGCCAGAAGAGACTACTGGTTAAGAAGAATCATGAAGCGAGTGAACAGCAGAAGCAACTACTGCAGTGTGAGGCGATAGGACAAGACGCCACACAGTTGTATATATCCCGGCTGCGGTTTAAAAGCAATAGATGTTGTGCTCTATGCGAGATCTTGCGCGGTAGCAGCCGAGAAGAGTATCCATCAGACGAGTGTTATTTAAATATACTTCTGGTGTAGTTACAAACTTTCTAATGCCTCGTTTTATAAGTACAGGAACTATTTGTACTACTGTAGACGTTTGGTATCATTCCGGGCATTATTAGTGGAGTAATTTACGAGATCCATTAGCGCCTGCACTAAGCTAACCAGCTGATATGCTAACTCGACCAACGTTATAACAAGGGAAAAAAGCTTATGGGGGGTTGTTTGGCTCGAGGTCAAGGTGCAAAGCAGCCTAGGGTGAAATTACTCCGAACCATCACTTTAAGGATGGTGTACGCGTCTCACCCGTCCTGATAGTGTCCTCTGCATCATCCGGGGACGGGGTCCATCCGGTGGGACAGGCTTTACCAGAGCTGTACTCCCTCAGCATGTGGTGAAGCTGAGCAGCGTTCAGGGCAGCAAATTCAGTCCTGAGAGAAGCCCAGGACGCCTGGACGGACATAAAACAACAAAGAAAAAACACTGAGACACATGAAGCAAACAACTTATTCTAAACCCCTTAACAATAAAAATGCAGAATTGTAAAAGTGATGGTTTCATCTTAAAGAACGAGCCACAAAAGCTCTTTGTAGTCATTGCGAGAATGACTGAGATGGAGAAACAAGTACTTTCCCATCATGCTACTCTCTCATTTGCATGCCGAGTACTTTAAACCAATTATATGATCTAGTAAATAGTTTGTTCCTGTGGTAAAAAATCCTCTTGGGAAAATATTTCTCCCTGGTGAAAACAGATTATGAGCACTTTAAGTTGTTTTAAATCAATGCAGCTTTTCTTCAAAGCTCCATACCTGTGTTTACTCTGCACTGGATTAAAAGGTGAGTGTATTATAATTAACATGTCATTCTACTCTGTGCAGCGCAAGAAGTGTAAACTTTTCATTATCTCTCCACTCAGTGTCTAAGGTTTCTTATCATGAAATATGACACCCTCGAGAAGGATAATATTTGATCTTCTGATAACTACAGAAAGTAGCTTGAGGATAAGGAAAGGTGAGTCACTTGCCATGACAAGCATGTGATTACTACAAACATTACATAGTTCATTCAGTCTGTTTACAGTTGAATTGGTGGAAGCAGGTTTTTGCCCAGACATGCCGGGGCCACCATAGAAACCATAACTTAAATGTTGTGTCCCTGCCCTTCTCTTATAACACAGACACCACACTAAGCTCAACAGAAGGTGAAGTTTAAATGCTGCATATAAACTGCAGACATTTAAAAATGTCTGTCTGTTATGTCTGAGATTTAATGTTTGGAAGCTATTTTCTCCTAAAATAACTCCTCAGATGTTGCGTTCCCCATACAGGCAAAACAAGCAGCGCCACATCCCTCTGGTGTAATTTACAATTTGTGCAAGTGAGCCAATTCAGTTTCCTAAAAGCCCAGAACTCCAGATGGAAAAATCTGTCAAGGGTGTGTGCTCTGTTGCAGCAGCCACAAAGTGACCTCATGCCAGGGCAAGGACACATAAAACCACAAGCTTCCTAGCAACAGTCCAATCCCACAAACCGACGAGACACAGCTTTCAACAGCTGTGTCCTGAGGGGGGGTTGGTGCTGTGGGGGTTGGTGCTGTGCCCTGGAGATCTTTCAGGCTGGTATCACAACTGTGCGTCATACAGTGAAAACAGCTGTGTAAAACTGGGCCTCATATTTAACACAGTTACTCCCACTAATACAGAGCAGGGTCATATCAATTTCAAATGAGTTCTGTGGTCAGCTCGAATATCTTAAAGTCCCCCTCCAGACCACAGACTGTACATAAAGATGGACAACGCGTCTTCACTTTCTCCCACTGTACAAAAATGATCCCAAAATAGCGCTGTAGTGACCAACCTGATCAGAAAAATGAGCACTTCAACAAGCATCAGCGTAATCAGAACAACCTAAAAGGACGGAAACCATCTATGGGGAAAATGTATGATGTGCTTCTTGATTTTTTTAGCTTGACCCATGTCCCATCCGCTAGTCTATATCGAAGGACGTTCCACTTCCGGGATTGTTTGGGTGCCACCGGAAATTCCACTGGATGTCCCTCTTTTTAGGCCGGATGTCCGTCACTTTCCGCTTTCTTTGTGTTGGCATTCTAAACTCTGATGGACTCATGAGGACTATGGTTAACTGCTCCTCAGATCTCTGCAGGGTAAATCCAGACAGCTAGCTAGACTATCTGTCCAATCTGAGTTTTCTGTTGCACGACTAAAACAACTTTTGAACTTACATGTTCCACCAAAACAAGTTCCTTCCCGAGGCTATTTAGCAGAGGCAACGTCACTGTGTCCGGGGCTTAGCGTCGCCCAAGACGATTGTGATTGGTTTAAAGAAATGTCAATAAACCAGAGCAAGTTTTCACCAATCCCGGAATGCTTTGTGGACTAGCCAGACTCTCCTCCGCAGCGCTGTGGAGGAAGGTCTGGCAATGCGAGACTATCCATCGCTCAAAATGGAGTGGGCGGAATTTATGACCTATACTGCAGCCAGCCACCAGGGGAAGATTGAGATGTTTAAGCTTCACTTCTACAGTCTTATCTATCAACCCAGCTCCAGACACATTTTGAAGTAAAATACTCTGCTTACATAAAAAGTAAAACAAACTTTGAAAATGGGCTGGAAGCACATATTTCTCCCTCATTGAGAAACCTGGCCTCTGCGCTGCCCACCACCACTGCTCTGGCTTGTTTGTATTTCTTCAAACCAGGTTGACTAAACCAATCACAACCGTCTTGGGCAGCGCTAAGCCCCGGATTCAGCGGCGTTGCCCTTGCAAAACAGATAGCGGAGATAGCGAAAGGGGAGGGACATCCAGCGCATCTCAGGCTTTATCTCAGCACTGTACATCCGGTGGGCCAGACTATTCAGACGCAGACTCAGATGAAGAGTATGTTGTGCACCAAAATCGGCGACTAGCAGATGTATTAGAATAGTAAGTGTAGTTAGTGTTTTTTATTTGTTGATGTTGTTCGTTAGCTTGTTAGTTTGTAACTGGCAGTGGCTGATAGCTACGATGACAGTGTGGCTGATAGCTACGATGACAGTATGTTTCCGCTCTCTGTACTGACTGTTCCCTCTGCATATTAGACAGCGATTGGTTTTCAAATCTGTCACGTACCTAACATAAATAACTAAGTAGTTTAACTAAGTTATGTCGCACATTAATTTAACCCAAGAAGTAATGATCTCACAAAGAATTACAGGCAATTCATTTGATAGATTGGGCTTTTATAATAATAATAATAATAATACATTTAATTTGTAATGTACATATAAGCTGCCTTTTCTATTCTATATAAGTACACAATCAATAGCAGCACATGGCCGCTTCACCACATAAACATCTTTTCAAGTGTAACAGACTGTGAACTGTGAATGAGTAAAAGGTTTGTACTTTTGTGCGACCTATTGTTCCTTATATGTCATACCTGGCTAATTGTACGTGCCAGTTTCTCTTTATGTGTTTATTAACCAGCCAAGTAAGAGCTCAGCTTCCTTCTGCGGTACAAAGTGTAAACAATATTTGAATGGGTAACTAGAGAATGGTGTGCTTAAGGAGGGATTGAATGTTAAGTTGGCAAGCTACAACTGCACAGCAAAGACTAAACACAAGTGAAAGCAGATATAAAGTTGTTGTTCTAGTGATGTACAGCATTGTTTGAGGGATACAGTATGTTATTCCTGAGCATAAACTGAAACTATATAGATCTAAAATGCCTTTACTCTAATGTGTATCTGTGTCTTTGAACATTAAAATGTCATTTGTGCTCTTGGCCAAATGTTTACACTTGCTTTACATCAAAATAAGTAGGCTTTAAACTGATAATGTATTACATAAATGCTCTGGCTAACAGGATATACTCAGGTCCATAGGACTTTAAGTGACGTAAGTGATGGCCAAGCCTTTGTTTACACCATGATGTCATGAGTTGATCATTTTAGTGTATTTACTTTGTTCCTGCAGGCCATTTCCTCATATCTGTTCAATGTGAATGGCACCGTGGGAGTTAAAGTGCATCAGCGCTACTATAACTGTAAACCAAAAACATGCTTCCACAGTCTTTATGGCATAATTAGTCACAATGTTTGGCAACAATAAGTCGCTGTGGAAAAGAGTAGGAGTTGCATTTCTGCAGTGGGAAGGGTTAAGTGAAACGTCTTGCACCTCATACATAAACATACATAACCAATGTTGTACTGACACCTTTAAGACAACAAAAACATTCATGCTGACGCTTACATGACTCGACTCTCGAGGCTACACCCGCCCACGGAGAGACAAACAGGAAAGGAGAAACAGATGTCCTCTGACCTGCAGGAGGGTTTCTTTGGGTGTGGCCAGCAGATTGACAGCAGCAGAAAGCTTCTGGAAGAACTCGCTGGCCAGATCGCCCAGACCGATGCTCTGGATCCAGTCCATCAGCAGGTCCAGGTTGGCCCGGATCTGAACACCTCGGGACCACTGGTAGAACCCAGCAACAGATCCTGAAACAAATCAGTCAAAAATTACAGAATGATATTCATGTGCAACCTAATCAATGCTTGACATAGATAGATAGTTTTTACATTCAGTAGCAGTACAGGCATGTAATAAAATAAGTTAGAATAGCAGAATAAGTATTAATGCTATTAGCCTGGTTACAGAAATGCTTAAATGCTCTTAATTTTGAATGCTTTCAATCTAAATGTTGCAAACTCTGGGTGAAACAATTAATTAATTAATTAATTAATTAATTAATGGCTTTTTGTAATTAAATTGTGTAAGAATATAGGCAAGAAATTCAGGTCATATTTCTGGCTCCGTATGCATGTCTCTATTTATTTTGATGATGTTTCGGCCCTCTTCAAAATCAAAAATTGATTGTTGATTTTCAACACGGTTGCGTCACTTTTTTCTTACTTTCAAATCTACTTCCAATGATCAGCACCTAATGACAGCCCTTTGTGTGCATTTTTTTTTTCTATATTAATAATTAGTCCACTGACATGCTAGCAGCTGTGCAAGGTTGTACTCACGCTAATTGCTAACATTAGCATTCAAACATGCTCACAATCATAATGACAATGCTGATGTTTAGCAGGTATGTTTTCCATGTTCACCATTTTAGTTTAGCATGTTATCATGCTAGCATTTGCAAATTAGCACTAAACAGAAAGAAGTTTTGCAGGTATATGGTCATAAGCCAACATCAGACAAATGGAAATGTTGTCCTTCATCACCAAAGTTATTACAACCAAACGCCATGGCAATCAATCCAATACTTGTCAAAACAATTAACTTAAAACTACAAATGTGAATCTCTAAGTGGTGCTAGAGAAAAAAGTTAGAGGATCACCAAAGTCAGCATGAGGCATCACATAGGAAACATGAATGTCAATCCATCCAATAGCTGTGGAGCTAATTCAGTCTGAACAGAAGCAGTTGCTAAAACAAAAGTTGAAACCGGTCAAGTTTCTTAATGAAAGTGAGATGAAGTCTCACCTCTCTCCATGAGGGCGTTGAACAGCGATGCGTTGATGAAGAAGAACAGGTAGGCACAGAGTTGCAACGAGATGTCTGGATGGACCTGGAAGGCTGTGAGAAGCTTCAGCGCTTCCTTCAGCACCTCCAGGATGCCGGCGAGTCCATCAGGCACTCGCAGCTGACCGCCCTCTGAGAACGGGTTCCCATCCAGCAGACCAGGCAAGGCTGAATACATACTCTGTGGAGAAGGAGTTAACATCTCTGCTGTTAAGACCAGCTGGATGTTGCACTGCACGCTGTACAAAGTGCTGGATAACCACTGCTAATGCACCATGGGAGTATCATTGAAGCACATAAACTACAACATGCCCACAAATGTCCTTATTCTCCACATGATTGCTGATTATATGATGTACAGTGCAATAACGTTAGCAGGAAAATAATCTTTTTCTGTCTTTTCTTGTTTAGTACAAAACATAATGATTCACAGAAAGAAAGGCATTCACAGAGTGTTCAGGAAACTCTGCAGGAAAGCTTGTTTCACAACACAAAAGGCCAGCTGAAGGAAATATAAAACACTATCCAACAGTTGCACTACAACTTGAGTCATTTTAGATACCAAAACTGCCAAACTAAAATGAGGATGGTGCCAACTAGTCAAGATGTAGTTTATATCCATGTCTGTCCAGACTCATATAATATATGTAGTGAAGACTTTGAAGCAATGTAATAAAAAAGGTAGCACAGAAGATCTATTTTATCACCACCAGCCAAATGTCTCCCTTTCTGTTCCTGAGTTAGGTCGTTGAATAATGTCACAGAAAAGTTAACCTTTAACCTTTTGGATATAAAATGTCATCATTTTATCGTATTAGACATTTGTGTTAAATGTTGGCATAGTTAGCATAGGAGTTCTGCCTCCGGCCATGGCTGTTGCTGGCGTAGAGGCATAAAAAAAGAACTCAGAGTATTATGATATAACATCCTGGTACCTTTAAAATGTGTGTTTGGCCTCCAATTACACTTGCATCTAAAAAAAAAAGGTCAAGTTTGGAGTTCCACTCAAATATAAGTTGTACAAACACTGCAGAATCGTCTTGCAAGCTGTTTTATTTTATTAACGCCACCTCATTGTCAGTTCTCACACAGATCCGGCTCTTATCCCTGCTTCTTTGGCAGCACGGTGGCCCAATGGTTAGCACTGTGGCCTCACAGCAAGAAGGTGTGGGGTTCGAACCCTGGTCATCCCAGGCCTTTCTGTGTGGCGTCTGCATGTTCTTCCCATGTCTGCGAGGGTTTGCTCTGGTTTTCCCCACCACTGAAAATATGTTCCCCTCCCTCTCTACCAAGCTGATGTGTAGTCAGCGTCTGGTGTAGTAAGGCTGCCATGCATCACCCATGTGGGTGCTACACATTGGTGGTGTTAGAGAGTAGTCCCCCCCCCCGAATCTATGATAAAGCACTATATAAATGTAATGAATTATTACTTCTTCTGACACAGTTCTGCCATTGGCAAAACACACACACACACACACAATGACCTCAGACAAACTAAAAGAGGCCATTAAGACGACGATGACCCTGCGTGCCTGAGACAACGGGTCAGCAGCAAATCTGCAGGTGCTTATTGGTTAGCATGGAAACTGACAGCAAGGAGACAGAAGATGGTTAAGGAAAATTACACTGTTAAGTGTTTAAAATGTCTGGATGGGCACTCTCTTGTGATGTATTTAACACCTGCATGAATGCCCTTTGGAAAAAGTTGAATTCATATTCTATTTCTAAAAAGACTCCAAAAAGAAGAAAAAGAAGAAGTGATGAAGTGATGTCTGTAAATGATGGCCTTTGAGTCATATTTCACAGGAAATCAACAGAAAAACAGTTTTCAGCGCCTCCCTTCTTTTCCCCAGTTGGGTGTTTCTCTGATGACAGTTTGTCTTCCTCTGCAGGAAACAGATCCTCTTTTTCTCTCCACCAGAAAAATAGTTACCAGCCAACACATACATAAAGACTACATCGTCTAATTAAGACAGACATTAGAATGCATGTTACTGCGGTAAACAAAGCCGGAGCTGCTCGATTAACGAGCCTCAAAATTTGACAATTAAACGCAATGACAAACTGAAAAGCTGCCTCTGAAAAAGCCACATAAAAGAAACTCCTCAGCAAAGTTTCTTTTAAACGGAAGAACATAAACTGTACAGTAAAAGGTCTCTTTTTTCAGTACAGGCTGTTGAAATATGTCAAAGAATTCATTGGTATACAAACAGACTGTTCCTGCTTCCTTCCTTCCATCCCTTCCTCAAACAGTGACTGTGCAGGGTGGTGATGTTTCATAACAAATAGTAAGAATAAGTTAGGGAAATAACTTGATGCTTTCTGTGTGATAATACTGCACTTTGGTATAATATTAAAACGTCACTGATGATGTTGCACCTTACTATTGATAGCCCACTGGTGCTAATGACACTGCACTTCACTATTTTATAATGTAGAGATATTTAGTGTTGTGTATTGTTGTTGTGCGGGGGGGAGGGAGGGTTTAGTGGTCCTGTTGTTGTCTGTGGTATGTTGTCTGTTGTCTGTCTATCTCATGAGCTGTATGGTGCAAGATGAATTTCCGAAAGGATTAATAAATGTCTATCTATCTACAGCCACTGTTGCTGTGATGTCAACTGGATTCTGTATAAACCAGACAGCCTCTAATAAGCATCTTTAACATGGGAAAGTCACATAAATCTAGTCTGGGAGTGTCCTGTGGGGCTGTAAAACAGGAGAGTTGACTGCTGGCAAAGCAAATCCAGACACACGCACTAAGATGCACTGTGTCAAGCGTGTGTCCGAATTTAAGTTTTTAAGGCATTAGTCTCCTGTGGTGTACTCAAAGGCTCCATCTTAGGCCCTATCTGTCAAATGCTAGATGGCAAACAATTTGCTCCAACTGAATGAGGATAAGAAAAAGGTCCTTATCATCCTTATCATACATTTCTGTCTTCAAATATTTGTACAAATGCCAGAAATATAGGATATAATCAGTGTTCGAATTATACCGTGGCCTTTGGGGGAGCCCACTTTTCGTGCGCTTGCGGCAATGACTTACAAAGATACATAACAGCTACAAGTATATGCACTATACAGGATTTACCCTATTATACTTTATTGCCAGGAATTGATAAGTCAAACAGCCACCCACAAATAGTCTATAAACAAAGCATCAGGCTGTCTTTGAGATTTCACATGAACAACGGTTAAAGTTACTCAGGCTACCAAAGAATACCATAATTGCTCCATTCAATTAGGCCTAAGAGACGCACCCCAAGCTTCCATCCTTAACCGTTTTGCCAGCAGCGTGTTAGCATTTAAACAAAGTGCTGTGTGTCCACGGTGTGTCCAGACTGTAGGCCTATTGTCTGAGGATTTTTGGAGGCGCAACACTTAGCTTTCAGTTCGTGATCTCCCTGCAGGGGAAACGGTCTCTAACATGTTCCTTTTGAGCTTCAACTTTAGGCTACTCTGCAAAAAAAAGTGTATTTGCAACTGGAATTGCCTCCAGCCTGAAAATGAACAACATGAACACCAAAGGATGCAGCCAATGGCCAAGTGTGACTTTGCTCAAGATGCAATGGCGTTATAGGCTACTGTCAGCTATATCTAGCATCAATCAATAGATAACCTCTCTCAAGGGTTAAAGACGACACAAGGGTTAACAAGGCCTATATCGGCTCTTCCAGTCTGTCCACTGCTGGCTCTTCCAATTTAACGGGAGAGAGGAGCAAGAGGGGATCGTGACCGGCCTCTGACGAGCTGTTCTTCAGTCAGAGATCGAGGACATTAACAGTCTATGGCTTCTTCTTGCGTTGTCACACCGGCGGGAGGTGTGCTAACAGGGCTTGCAGTAGGTGAATCGGTCGTGCTATTAACGTCTACTTCGCTACTTCGTGCTATTTCGCTACACAAAATTAATTAAATTGCCTTGGTTTCTTTTTGCCGTGGCTATATGATAACTAACTACTAACTGCAGAACAGATTTCAAGGACTTTGCGCGGCAATTAATGGCCTCCAACGTTTATACTGTTTCTATGAATCTTTGAGTTAACATGTACTAAACCTGAGTTGAATTTGTGCCGCCACACCTTGATGCTCATGAGTGAATGAATGAATGCAATTTTACACATAATAATCCACGATGATCACATTAAACTAAACTAAAATTGCATGTCAAAATGACACACTGTTAATATTTTTAGAGATTCCCCCCAAGTTTTCAGGGGAGCCCATGTCTTATTAAGGGGAGCTGAGCGCCCCCTAGCTCCCCCATAGTTCCCACCCTGGATATAATCTCTGTCTTTTGGCTTTTTCAATTTCAAGGGAAATAGTGTAAATAAGATATTTTTGTTTTTTGGAAACCTGACGACTGTCTTAAATGCTTTTATTCCCTAGCTGGCCTACAGCTGGTTCAAAATGCAGCAGCGAGACTCCTCGCTGGTACCAAGAAGATAGACCACATCGTCCTGGTGCTGGCCTCCCTTCATTGATTACCAGTAAAATATAGAATTGATTCTTTTTCTTTTGATTCTCTGTCAGGTCTCCCCCCCCTCCATCACCACTTTTAAATCCAACAAAGGCTGAACTGAAAAAATACAAACTAATCTGGCGAGGGGATTTAGTGCAGCTGGAGAGCTGGGCAGAGAAGCTCAGGTGAGGGCAATGATGTGATTAGGCAGACAACCAGGAGCTGGTGGGCTGGGGAAAACTCTGGGAACAGAGAACGACTAACGAGGCTAATTCTTTGCAGGTGTGTAGATGGGCATGGGCGGGAAAGGCAAACACGAGACAAAAAAAACAACAGAAAACCCAAAACAGAAAATCCTCTTCATCACTGAGACTGAGTATTAGCTGTGCGAGTTCAGACTGGAGTGGAAAAAATGCAGACTAACCCTTGTGTTGGCTTCCTGTCAACCACTTTTTCAATGTTTTGGGTGCTTTTTTTGATGTTTTTTTTTTCTGTGTTTTAGAAGTTTTTTTTCATCGTTTTTGTTGTTTTTCCCAAACTTTTTGTCCTGTTTTTATTTTTTTTACATTTTTGGTGCTTATTTCGACATCCCATATTTTCTAATATTAAAAAACTTTGAAAACGGGTCAAATTTGACCCAAGGACAACATGTGGGCTAATATACGCAACTTAAATGCTCATGCCAGACTGTGACAAAATTCTTTTTAATTTTGTCTGCTACAATTACCTATTTATTTATGTTTACATTCAATTCTGAGCTTGGTGCGCAGAGAGAGAGAGAGAGAGAGAGAGAGAGAGAGAGAAAAGGGTTCGCTCATAAAAGTTAAAACATTTAGAGACCAACAACCCCGTTAACATTCCTTGATGGGTATTTTTTTTAAATATATAGATTGTAATGGGAGGAAATTACATATAGGCTATTGGCTTCTTGAGCCGTGTGTTGCCAATGCGCACATCAGTTTGAATTATGTTTTTATATATTTTATTTGCTCTCACGATGGCTTCCCACTGCCAGGGTTGAAACTGAAATAATAGGCTAAAGCAACGGCAGTTTATGGATAGCACAAGTATAATTATGGTCAGATCTAGTGCCTGACTGATGGGGAAGATATTGATAAGCGTTGTGATTTAAGCATCTACAGCATCGGCTATTTTGTTGCCAGCTTTCCTCCTGTTTTAGGAAGCAGCGACTGTATTGCGTTTTGCCTGCAAAACCGTGTCTGTGTTCTTCATATATATGTAGAATTATAATTTGCTCTTCTTATATAAAATATCTGGTAGATGTTTGCGATTGGTCGTGCTGTGCAAACACCGCCTCTTTTATGTGAACGCGCGCGTCGCTGGATTGGGAAACCCTGGGTTGATTGAACTAGTTGTTAACCACCGTCCTGACACAGCTTATGTGGGACCGCGGTTGTTAGGGTTAGTGAAGCCGGGTAACTGAAAGAAATCCAGGGCATGTTGATCTTGATTCATAGTACAGGCCTCTGATTTTGTTCTTCAACAAACCAGTGTAACCAGTGTAACCTTGGGAGACAAGATTGTCTTTTGTTTATAGTCCAGTCAGTGGAAAAGACACTCTGCTCACTGTCTCACAGGCTTTTCCTGACTGAGAGTGCCAGACAACGTTGGTGTTTCCATTCTGTTATTGTGTTTTCTTTCTGGAATATACTCAATGAAAACAGAATATGGTGTTTACACAGTCCAATTTCCTGCTTCACATGTGACCGGCCATCAAGATTTTACAGGTCAAAAGGATGTGAAACATGCTGATGTCACTATGAGTTTGTGTGTGTGTGTGTGTGTGTGTGTGTGTATGTGCTGTGTGTTAAAGGCGTAGTATATCAATGGGTGGCAGCCAACCTTTGTTAGATAGTAGACAGACTGCTGGAAGGTGAACATGATGACTTCCTCCAGGACTGTCATGGCTTCCTCACAGGCTGTGCGAGTGGCGGACATCTCAGAGTCCAACAGACCTGACAACACACGCATACATTTTTAAAACACATACAACACACTGTAACAGCTAAATAAATAAAAATAATCATGAACAAGCAATAACAAACAAATAATTGTTTAGATCAAAGGCCACGCAGTGTGCACCTTCGTCCTCCTGGCCCTGCCTCCAGGGCAGCAGCTGAGGGACTTCATGCTGGATGAAGTGCAGCAGTTCGATGGAGTTGGCCATCCACAGCACCAGAGGCTGCAGACCTGGGATCAGCTCCTCCATGCTGAGCAACTGAACATGCTCGGGCTGCCCGTCACTGGAGCTCCTGAGATAAAAACACAGAGATTAGTCTAATGCTACGTTTACACGTGGCTATTTTCATAAACGGACATTTCAACCTCTCCGTTTTCAAAAATGACATTGTGCACAGCCCGCAGTTTTCAGAAAAGTGTTCGTTTACATGTACCCGTATATGCCGTCAATGCCGTCAAGAGCATGCCACACCTGTAGGTGGCAGTGTAACGAGAAGCTCAAGCCCACGTTAGCCAATCAGAATCCCGAAAATGGCAACAACAGCAACGAATCACTTCCTCTTTCTCTCTCTCGGCTGCCTAAACCTCCGTTTGTCTCAGTGTACATGCAAACGTGCAAACGCAGTTTTCCAAAATCTATACTCTGGCCGGAGGTTTTAGAAAGAATAGTTTTCAGAGGCGAATTCTCCGTTTGCGTGTAAACGAAGGGCACAAACAAAGGGAAATGTCTCCGTTTTTCAAAATAACCATGTACGTGTAAACGGGGTATAAAGCACCAGGTATAAAAAAGTCTGAGCTTGACTGTGTAACGTAAACATATAGAAAAACTTTTTTACACTTGTTACACCGATTTGATCCGATTCAGTAAGTCTGACTTCAGAATTGGAAAAACACCTACAAAAGTGGACTCAGTTTATCCTCGAGTTAATCTGGTTTGAACTTCCTCTAAAATTTCTGCAAATCAGCAAAAAGTTTATATGCAGTTAATCAGAGTTACAGCAACTTTCCATTCCTCCTTACTGTATCAAGCCATTGTTAATGTTAATGCCTTTCCTACAATAACAAGTCAAAAAGTCTGCGGTAAAAAAGGACTACTCTTCTGTTAGCTGGATTGATTAGGTGATTAATCAATTACTTAATCAACTGGAAGTTAATCAACAACACTTTTGATGATCAGGCAATTGTTTCAGTCACATTTATCAAGCAACAATGTAAACCTTTCCAGCTTCTAAATGGGAGGATTTGCTGCTTCTTTTTCTTCTATATAATTGTAAATTGAATACCGTGTTGTGCAAGGTTTTGGATAGGCATTTATTTATTCAATTCAATTCAATTTTATTTATAGTATCAAATCATAACGAGTTATCTCAAGACACTTTACAGATAGAGTAGGTCTAGACCACAAAGACCCAACAATTCCAGTAATTCCCCCAAGAGCAAGCATTTAATGCGACAGTGGCGAGGAAAAACTCCCTTTTAGGGAGAAACCTCGGACAGACCAAGGCTCTTGGTAGGCGGTGTCTGACGGTGCCGGTTGTGGATGTGATGAACATTGGCAATAACAGTCACATAAATTTTAATGACAAAATAATGGATCGATAATAATAATTTATAGGTTATTTGATAGTTAAAATAGTATTATTTGCGATTGTGAGACATCTTAGACTTCCTTCTAAAGGTACAATCACATTACAGTTCTGTCCCTTGAATAGTCACTCTGTCTCCCATTCACTTCTATTAAAGGTCTATTAAGTTTTTTATACTTTGATAACTCTGCTCACACGCTGAGACAGACAAAGTGTAATCCGGTGGCTAGGTAAGGAAGTAGACTCTGTGCTCATGAGAAAAATCTCTCTCTGCTTCTACTTACTTAGAGAAGAGACGGTGGGAAATTCTCTCTTTGCACAACCTGCATTTAAAAAAACCTCATTGTTTTCTGGAGGAGCAAATAGTTGTAAAATCAGACTTGAACTCCTCTTTTATTCGGACAGTAAAACTTGAGGTGTCGTATATCATCACAGGCAGCAGCTGCTGCTCCTCTCTCTGTGGCAGCTCATTGTCATGCATTTCTGGGGCATTCTGAAAACACTCTGTATACTCACATTTCTGTTTGGATGGCTGCAAGTTCCTTTGTCTTCTCCTAAGAGGGGGAACACATGAAGAACATATCCATTTCATGCACGTCTTACCAGCAAACCTCAACCATCTTGTGTACATTAAATACGACCCTGATGGCACATTTGATTACTTTACATTCTTCTTCACACTCAGGGGAATAAAGTACTGAATAGACACTTTTTATTTTTTTTACACATTCGAGATTCTCTGGCACCAAAGGTCAATTATCTGAAGTGGGAGTTTCATCCTTACCCACATAACGAGCTGGATCTGGCTGGCTATCCGGAGCAGCAGCTGTCTGAAGTGTGTCAGCTCGAACGTGGCGGCTGAGTGCTGAATGCAGAGGCTCAGCAGGAAAGCAGGCGTCAGCTTTGGTTCACTTCCACTGGGGTCCAACATATCCAAAACCTCCTGCAGGACCCTCTCCTCCTGCTCCAGCTCATATATTACCAAGGCCTCTGTGCCCTCCAGGTCCCTCCAAAGAGGTGGTAAAGGCTTCCTCTTGAGCTTTTTAATGGTAACAGAGGAGCCACATGATAAACAAGAGGATGATGTCTTTGTATCCGAGTTCGGGCAGAGTGTGGTCATCCACGGAGGGGTCTGGAGGGATCCTGATGCACTGGTAGGATCCTTAAACATGAACAGGTAGTGTTTTCCCAAGCCCACCAAGTCCCCTGGGTTCAGTTCCACCTCCTCTTTAAGGAGGAAACCATTTCTGGTCACAGGAGCACCGTGAAGGGGCTTCAGCATTGTCAAGGTCTTTCTGTGTTCCCCTGTGGAGGAGTCCAGGCGTCTGACACAGCAGTGTTGAGGCAACACATCCGGAGCAAAGAGAAGGATGTCCACCTTTAACCTCTCCTCGTCTTCTCCGTTACAGTGCTCCCTGCAGCAGCCAAATATGGTGGTGGTCCCACTCATCAGGTAGATGACAAAATCCTGCAAAAAAAACAAAAAAAACAACGCTTTTTACTATCAATTAATCTGCCATTTATAATCCATTCATTGTCTGGTTTTATAACGTGAGAAATTGGTGCACGTCACATATCCTATTTTTCTGTCCGATCAACAGTCCAAAACCCAAAGATATTCAGTTTATGATCACATGAGACAAAGTAACACAGCAAATCCTTACAGCGGAAAAGCTGGAACTACTGCAGGTCATCTTTGGCACTTGTGCTTGAAAAATGACTTAAGAATGAATGATTTGGTCTATAAAATATTATTTATTTTATTATTTAATTACATTTATATTATTAAATAATAAAATAAATAATATTTTATAGACCAAATCATTCATTCTTAAGTCATTTTTCAAGCACAATATTAGAGAATATATATAACTAAATGTCAAAGTAACATCATCAAATAGCTTGTTTTGTCCAACCAACATTCCAAAAGCCTGCAACGTGTATTTTAGTCTAATATAAGACAAGAAAAAAGCAACAGATTCTCACATTGAAGGAGCTAAAACAATCAAATGTTGCTTGAAGTTGACAAGCGACTGATCGATTATCAACATAGTTGCTGATTTGTTTTGGGTCGACGCATCAGCTCTTTGTTTATTCTCATACTCTCGATTGGAAACCTGTGTCCCAGTGCCAGTCGACATGTAGGACGGGATTGATATTCTTGTTTGACATTTTGGAAATGAGCCAGCAGTGTGCGTGTAAACAGCAGCGTGATCAGCTTGCACTGGCAGCGGGAAGGGGAGACAGGAAAAGAAGGGCTTATGAGTGAGACGTCGGTGATGTCCGTGACCTCGTGGTCACCACAAAAAGACGGTTAGTGAGTCATGATACAGTATCTTCTGTGCTGCTTACAGTCTGAGTCGAGGCCTGTGGAGCGAGCGCTGTCACATCGTGTGTTATCTCCTACATACAAAAGGTTTGAGAAGTTTCAGTTTGAAAACAGATATTAATTGCTGCTTAAGCAAAAGTCTAGTTTATACACTTAGTGTCCATTTTATTAGGTTCATCTGCACAATCTAATGTTTTAATGCCTATAATGTTGAGTATTTTGTTATAATTGTGTATGTAAATAGGGAGGACAAAAAATGAGAAACACCTCTCCAGTACAACACCTTCAACTACGACCTCAATAATAAACATATAATCAAATTTACATATTTCTGACAATGTCAACAAAAACTGAATATTATGCTGTAAACTTCGTACAACTTATGGCTGAGCTGTTGTATTGAATTGCAACAGATTGTACTGGTGTACCTAATAAAGTGACCACTGAGAGTACATACCGTCAATGTGTCTAATGCTTGTTATACAGTAGCTGTCACACTTCAAGAATTGTATTCTCTTATTTTATCTATTAGTTATTCAAACATGATTTCTTTTTTTTATAAAATAATGACTTTTAAAGTGCTGTTACTGCTGGTGTTAGCTAGCTAGCATGACATGAATTTCTTTGTCATGTATGATAGTAATCTGATGATCTTTGAGTTTTGGACTGTTGGTCAAATAAAACAATTTAAAGGTAAGGTAAGGTAAAGGTACTTTATTGTCACATACACATACATGTAGCGAAATTCATTCTCTGCATTTAACCCATCCCTCAAGGGAGCAGTATGTATCTGCTAGAGCTGTGGAAAATTGTAATGTGTAGTTTTCAGTATTTTATTCTCTAATTGTGTTCAGTTAGTTGTGAAGACAGTTTTAATGACCAACTTTAAAAGCTCTAAATGGCTACATAAAAGCTCTCAGTTTCTGTTATCTAGGCTTCTGATATACCGCAGACCCCACAAGTTCCTTTGCTTTGGGTTGACCTATTGTTGCAGAGTAAGGTTAGTCCTGCTGCAGCTCTTCCTGCACAGTCAGCAGATATCCCCCAGCGGGGGGGAAACATTATCGTGAGAAAGAGCGTCATGTTCCTGGGGAAAGGGCCGGGCTAAATGACCACAGCCTGACTCTCAGGTTTACTGTGAAGAAAACAAGCCGTGATTCAAACTCCATCACACATCAACACTGGAGCTGATTTTATTTTATTTTTTAAATTGATAGTTTGAAACCTAGATCACGTATACTGGTAGGGGGATTACAGCGCATACAGTTTACAGCCTTGCTCTGAGTTTGTTTATATATTATCCTCCTCCACAGTGTGTCTTTAATCAGGGTCGTCTTCTGGTTTTTAAACGTCGTCAGCAGGTTTCCTTTTAACTGAATGGTGAACACTTTGTCCTTTCACTGGGACGTGGTGACAGACAGCTCGTCCTGTGTGGAGGTCACTTCTGTTTCCCCCTCTGAGCCTACAACACACCTCCGTAGTCCAAGAGCCAAATCCACAGTTTCCTTCCTCTCGGGCCTCTCATAGCCACCTGACTCTCTGACTCTGGGATTTTCTCCTTGAGGTTCTTAGCGTAAGACGTTCAATCCAAGCCTGTACATGTTAACACCATGTTGTCTCTCATAAGCTTGTGTTGGCCTCAGTCTGCCAACACACTGCCAGGAGACTCTCAAGGATCTTGTGAGGCCTTCAATGACCTTCTACACCACTGACTGACCACCACCAATCTATACGTACAGTAGATAGATCAGAGAAACCGTTTATTAAACGGGCTGTGTTTTGTGCAATCAAACTTTGTTATTACAGTAGGGCTGGGCGATATGGAGAAAAATCTGATATTATTGACCAAATACCTTGATGTCGATATTGCAACGATGTTGTAGGGTTGACAATTGGTGCTTTCACAAAATATTGACACAAAGAGTTTTGATAAATAATCATCAATAATGTGGATATAATGACTAAGTGGTTAAAGGCAAATAATAGAACAGCTAGAACAGTCTGGTAAGTTTAGAATTGCATCACTTTACTGTAATGTAACCTTTAAAACCAGGAAAAGACAACACTTACCATACGTATATACCAACGATATCCAAAATCTAAAACGATATCTAGTCACATATCACGATATCGATTTAATATTGATATATTGCCCAGCCCTATACTACAGTAATCAAATTGACTTGACTTGAAGGTTTAAAATGTTTCATTATGACATCAGCTAATAGATAATCTGCACCACTCCCTCCCTCACTCACCTGTCTGTGGCTGTAGCCCTGCAGAAGCAGGAAGTACGGGAAGTCAAAGGGTGGGTGAATGGAGTACTGGGTGGTGTTGTCGTCGCTGCTCTCCGTCTCCTCCTTCTCCATGCCCAGTCGCAGGACCTCCTTGTCAGCCTCGGCCTCTGGATCCTCTCTGAGCGCGCTCTGTTGGGCCCGGCTGGCCTCCTTCCCCATCGCAGACAGATCCATCTCACTCAGACTCCTCCAGATGCTGAGTCCATCCACATCCTCCCCGCTGCCGTCCACAAACAGTGAGGTCACTCGGGAGCGGCTCTTCTGAAGCTTACGAGCCTGAGCATTGATGCCTGGATCGACAAGAAGACAGCGTGTTAAACCTAAACTGTACATGATATGATTTCGAATATGGAAAAACAAACTGTCACAGGTTCATGATAATACAATGCACAACTGATGTCTGGAAAGAGCAGGATTAGAAAGACCATTTATAGGGTTATGTAGTCAAAATATATATTTAAAAAGATTTCTGTGGATTTCCATTATAACTACTGGTCAGATTATGTTTGTTTTTCCCTTTACTTTAAGTTTTGCGGCTAGAGTTAATTTTACTTATGATAAAGATTGTGATAATCGATCGAGAAATAACTTAAATGTTGGAAATAATGGATAACAAAACACATTTCTAATTAATCATGATTAGTATCTTGTATTTTATGTTACTAAAAAGATCAGACATGGAGTTTGGAAGATACAGACACACAGATTCATATTAACCTTAATATCTAACATCAATTTCCAGAGGCAAACAGAGGCAGAAGAACAGAAAAGAGCAACAATTAGACACAATGGTGATTTAAAGTGAAACCTATTTAGCTAAATGCCTAACCAAAACAATTAACAATGACCAAAATCCCCCCTGAAATCACTCAATCGCTCAATCAAACAGACTCCAACATTACGCTTCACTGCACTGGCACCAAATCAAATAAAACATAACCAGAAGGAAAGAAAGGAAATGTGCGAGGAAAGTGAGATGTGACCACCTCTATCTGATACTAACAGCCGCTCTGTCGGCCTGACGTAACACAAACACTATTCAGCTCATTTGGAGCCATTAAGCACAGAGGAATGTCCACCGAGCCCCGGCTTCACACCCGGCAGCTCTTATCAGCTGTGGAAGTGGGTGTTTTCCACATTGTTCAGCGCCAGTGTGAGAGACTGGGCTCAGTGTCTAAAACTCTCACACTGTAGAGGTAACGGGCAGTTTCCCCCGGTCAGTGAGAGAACCAGGGTTTGACTGATATTGACCAATATTGATATTTCAGGCACATTGTTATGACATAAACTACAAGTTGTCAATATTTGTAGAGCTGCAAAGATTAACCGATTAATCGATTAGTTGTCAACTTTTAAATGAATCGCCAACTATTTAGATAGTCGATTAGTCGGTTTGAGTAATTTTTTAAGACAAAAGTAAAATTCCTTTGATTCCAGCTTGTTAAATGTGAATATTTTCTAGTTTCTTCTCTCCTCTGTGACAGTAAACTGAATATCTTTGAGTTGTGGACAAAACAAGACATTTGAGGATGTCATCTTGGGCTTTTGGGAAACACTGATCCACATTTTTCACAATTTTCTGACATTTTAGAGACCAAACAACTAATCAATTAATCGGGGAAAAAAATCAACAGATTCATCGGCTATGAAAATAAGCCCTAAATATTTGCTCTTGAATTTCATTCTTCTGATGGTGGTAAACCCTTTCATACAGAATTAAGACCATTACAACCCTAAAACTCATTCACCAAAACACAGACCAAATTTAAAGGAATAACTCGACATTTTGGGAAATATTGGCTTTATTATGAGAGTTAGACAATATGATTGATACTGCTTACATATTTGTACAGTAAATATGAAGTCAGTTAGCTTAGCATAGCATAGAGACAAATATCACGGTATATCCGTATGGTAACAAATATCACCTACCAGCACCTCTAGAGCTCACTTATAACACGTCATATCTTTGACATTTTGCCGTTCTATGGGTGTTATCTGAGAGACTATTTCCTGACCAGGCACAGTCACCTCCTGGTGTGTCCACTGAATGGCTAGCAACTGCTCAGAGCCAATAAAAAGTCCTGCACATGTAACTCCCAGTAAAACAGTTAATTGTTGTTTTTAGACTTCTGTTTTGGTATGGATTAAATACACAAGATAGCAAGTTAATCATTGAGCTTTAGAGGTGCTGGCAGGTGGATTTTGTTAACATTAGACAGAGCCAGTTTTCAGTGGTATCAATCTTTTCATCTTACACTCAGCAAGAAAAAACAAAAATTAACAGCTTCCCAAATTGTTGATCTGTTCCTTTAAAACTCAACATCTAAATCCAGACTAATAAAATACATTTTTGTGTTTTAGTTTAGCCATACCGCCTATTTAAAAACCATTGGGATACATTAGGTGTTTCTACACTACAAAATGCCTTCATCTTCTACATTTCTTCCTTTAATTCAAAACATTCCACGCTAGAAGGGGACCCGGAGATTGCAGACCTCCTCCAAGGCACGCACTTTCTCAAAATGTTAATGCAGTGTGAATTTTCCCAGTCGGGAACCTATTTTTATTATTCCAACACCACATGAATGCAGCAGAAAGGCCCTATCTCGCAATGTTAAAGTGCTCATAGTATGCTTTTTGGCTTTTTCCCTTACCTTTATTGTGTTATATATCTTTTTTGTGCATATTATAGGGTTACAGTGAAAAAGTGAAAAGCCCAAAGTCCACCCCAAAGGGACTTACCATCTCCAACAGAAAACACTGCTCACAAACTGCTCCAAACAGCTCTATTGTAGTCCAGCCTTTATTTCCGTGACGAACATGCGTCACTTTGTAACACACGTTATAATGCTCGCCTAACTGCTAGCGTGGCATGCCCTCATACTCTGCTTCTGACTGGCTAGTAGTCCTTAATTAGGTACTGGGCATGTGCGACTCCCAACAAAGATGGAATAGAAGTGAGATGCCTCACCCTGTAGCTAAAACAGAGAGCTCAACACACAGGGTGAAAAGAGGAGCTGCAGCAATGTGCAGTATGACAAAAATATGGTGTTTTTGGAAAATTAAACCATGTAAACTTATTCTGATATAACCTCTAAATACAATTATGAACCTGAAGATGAGCATAATTTGAGCACTTTAATGAAAGTGAAAAATAATTTGTGTAACTGCAGCATGATTCGAATCTCCCCCCAACTTTAATGGGTTCCTTCTTGGGCCATGCTACATCCTTCCACCAGGTTTCATGAAAATCGGGCCAGTAGTTTTCTGTAATACTGCTGACAGACAGACAAACAAACCAACAAACCAACGGACAAAAAACAACTTCAACAGAAACATGAAACACTAACAGTCATCTGCCAGTGAGTCCTGTATCAACTGTGCTTATACTGGGTGTTATCAGCAGGTACATCACTCTACACCAAGTTTAAATGCAGAGTTAACTCTAACTAACTGATCGTTTAATAAAGAAAAACATGCTACAGAAATAACATTTTAAGGTTTTATCTTATTTTTACAAAGCTGCGATCAGGAGGAATTGCCAACACATCAGTCGTACCAAGAATAATACTGATTAGAAAGCCAGTATCTTGGTCTAACGCAGAGAGAACCAAAACAAAATGCCAAAGTCAACAGGGCTGTACAGTCCCGAGTGAGCAGGAAGTGAGCCCATGATAGAAGGAAAAACACAGCAGTGAGTGGCCACTTTCTGGCAGCTACAGGCCCAGCGGGAAGAGCTGCCCGGATCCTCGATGTTTCACGGGGCCCTAATGGGCACTTGCAATACAACATAGATAAGAGTGGGGCTGCGCTGACCTCCTCTATCCCTCAATGCAGCTTTTGTTTCCTTCTGACCTCTCTGCCATCTCCCATGCTCTAGCTGGTGATAAGCTGGACAATGAAGGCTGTTAGCCTGCAATAAGAGACAAGAATAAAGGCTCCCCATGCCACCACAACAGAGACTGAGTGATTGATTACCCAGGCGTAAGGATGTAAGGGTCGCTGAGTTGTACTGAAAATGGTGAGATGTGTGCTTTTTAAGGAGAGTAAGCACAATCTTTGATCTCTGGAGAAGACGAGGGACATAAGCTGAAGGTATGAAGGCGTTAGCCGATGTGTGTACCTGCTGTGACTGTGTCTCTGTCCTTTAAGCTCTGCTCTTCAACGCTCGCTCTCAGCTGGATTTCAAAACGCCTGGAGAAGCCTTCTTTGGGTTTCCAAAGTGACTGCAGCATGAGGGGCTTCTCGTTGTCTCCCACCACCCGGAAACACTCCCTCTTCCACTGGTTGTCTGTGCCCGTCTTACCGATCACATCGCAGAGAACGTAGTCGTTGGCGTCTTCTTTCTCCAGGCAGTACCTGAACAACAAAGGTAGACATTTAGACAAATTGGCCACAGGGGGGTGGTGGATGCTAAACTCTCTTGAACTAAATTATCCAAATCCTTTTCGGCCAAATTTAACTATTGACAACCTGGAGGCCATACTGTATTTTTTTTAACCATACTAGTGGTTAGTGTTCAGTCCACCACTTTGGTCTAGACTGAAATATCTCAACAACTATTACAGTGATTGATATGAAATTTGCTACACATTCATGTTCCCCTCAGGATGAATTGTAAAAACTTTGAGGATTGGTGCAAATGTTACCATGCTAACAGGCTAAACTAAGATGCTGAACATGGTAAACATTGTACCTGCTTAACACCAGCATTTGAGCATGTTGCCGTTAGCATTTAGCTCAAAGTACAGCTTCAGAATGGCTCTAGAGTCTAGACTCTAAGCTTTGTTTTTGATTAACTGATTAATCATTTATGATTGACTGATTAATCATTAAGTTCATAAAATTGAAAAGTTGGAATGAAATTGTGGCTTGAACATTTGTAACATACTCAACATATCTCTTTATTGTGCAGTGAAATGCTTTGTCGCCCCTGCTGTGCTGTGCTTGACATACATAAAAATAAAATATATAACAAAGGTAAGATATGTGCAAATATCAAATATTAAATATAGTGCAAATATTGAAGGGAAAAGATATATTGACCCTGAAGCGAAACATCTGAGGCTGTAAGATACTGTGTGGCTAACATCTGAAACGTGCGTCACCTCGTAACACACGTTATAATGCTCGCCTAGCTGCTACTGTGTTATATATATTTTTTGTGCATATTATAGGTTTACAGTGAAAAAGTGAAACGCCCAAAGTCCACCCCAAAGGGACTTACCATCTCCAACAGAAAACATTGTTCACAAACTACTCCAAACAGCTCTATTGTAGTTCAGCATTTACTTCCGTGACGAACGTGCATCACTTTGTAACACACGTTATAATGCTCGCCTAGCTGCTAGCGTGGCACGCCCTCATACTCTGCTTCTGACTGGCTAGTAGTCCTTACCTAGGTACTGCGCATGTGCAACTCCCAACAAAGATGGAACAGAAGTGTGATGCCTCACTCTGTAGCTAAAACAGAGAGCTCAACACACAGGGTGAAAAGAGGAGCTGCAGCAATGTGCAGTACAACAAAGATATGGTGTTTTTGGAAAATTAAACCATGTAAACCTATTCTGATATAGCCTCTAAATACAATTATGAACCTGGAAATGAGCATAATATGACCACTTTAATGAAACCCCTCACCTCTCCAAGGCCTCCTTCACCAGCTCCTTTGCACTGGACTGTGTGGTGGCCAGCACGCTTTTATAGTTGGTCCCCTGACAGATGTCGCTGCCAAAAATCTTCAGGATGCCAGGGACAGACATTTGACTGGACAGCTCTGCCGGGTCGTCTGCAGCCTGGGGGTCAGCAGCCAGGCACCCACTGCCCAGCGCCTGGCTGCGGCGTCCACTGTTTGGGCTGTGGTTAAAGACAGTTGAAAGCCTGTTGTTGTGGCGGCGGATTTTGCTCTTGGCCGGCTGCCGGACACCGACACTCTCTGTGGAGCGGACGGTGATGTCCGAGTTATTGGACCTGAGAGGGAACAGAGAAGATAACGAACACTGTTAAGTGGCAAGCCTTAAATATGTATAATGGAATAATCAGCCATTCTGCATAAGTGGCTTTTTTAAATATCCAGACAAATCAAACTCTTTCATAGTGTGTGCTGTACACATTGACGTATGGGTAAATAGAAAGGTAACCTCCAATGTGATCATCATCACAAACACAGACAGACATAGAAATAAGTTACTTTTTCCAGTTGTTTTTCATTTATATGTATAATTTATACAAAACATTGTAATGCATCTCACAATAAAGACAAAACATGGGCTTAAATACTCCTCTTATATATTTTAATTATATGCATTCATGGTGCATATCATGCCAGCGACTTTCAATCTTAAATTACATTAAAAGTAAGTCACCCATAAGTGGATGATGGTGTATAAACTGATAATGGATGACAATATCATCCCCACACCACCATCATCATCTACTTATTAGCAAAGCAGAAGAAGTATTCAGATGTTTTTACTTGTAAATGTAGCAATACTGCATTGTAGAAATACTATGTACTATAAAATGTAAAAAAATACTAATACTATAAAAGTCCTGCATTCAAACCCTTAATTACTGTAAGTAAAAATACAACGGTATTAGCATCAAAACATACTTAAGTAGAAGACCTCATTATTCAGAATTGTGTTATATTATTGGATCATAATTATTGATGCATGCATGTGTTCATCACTTTGATGTTGCAGCTGGTCAAGGTGGAGCTCATTTTAATTACGTTATGGGCAGCCTAACCTAAAATAATATATCATAATGTATTCGTTGATTTATATTTTGTAGTGAAGTAACTAAAAGTGCCAGATAAATGTAGTGGAGTAAAAAAAATGTAGCATAAAATGGAAATACTCAAGTAAAGTAACACAAAATTGTAATTAAGTGCAGTACTTTTGTAAGTGTAACGTTACTTAGGTTACATTCCAATATGTTTGACTTACAGGAGGAATTGTAATAATGTCGTCATGGGAGAAGTTAAATACCTAGCTGACGAATAATGTACCTTAGTTTACACTTTAGGCCATGTGTTCATGTTTATATAGCTAGTGCTTCTACATGCTAAAGAAGGGGTGTTCGAGGTAAGACTTACTGGACAGATCCATTGCTGGGTTTCCTGCCCAGTTTGGCCAGTCGCTTCTTTGGAGAGCGGATCAGTAAACCCACGGGGAAGTTAAGGGCTTGTTTATTTACGTGACTGCTTCTCTCCTCCGAAATCATTTTTATTTTATTTTTTTAATTCACGTAAACACAACAAAACTACTGGAACAGTTGAGATGACCAGAAAAAAACATTCTTCGCCGCTAGCTAACGTTAGGTGATGAAAACTTGTTCGAGTCTAGATGGAATAACGTTAGCTAGCTAGTCCACTTCCACCTCAAAAGAAAAATCCTCAAATATCACACAAAAAAAACGTATGTAAATACTCCAATAATATCTCTGTATCCATTAGATAAAAGTTGGGAAAGTTAGCTTACATTCCTACACAAGTTAGAAGAAAAATCAAAAGAGCGCCAGTTGGTTCAAACTTCCCCCAAAAAAATTGTTTTCTTGAAGATGAAATCCAAACTGAAACGATCATTCAGCAGAAGAATAAAAAGTTGAGACATTTCCACACACCGTTTGTCCGTTTGTGACGGGAAACATAACCCCGTTTACATAATAATAATAACCGGGAGGTCCGTTAACTACCCGTCAGTCAGGGAGCCTGGCCCGGACTGAATGAAGAGACAGGAGACCTGCTGCTGGGGACACGAGCAACTGCAAGTGACGTCATCGCGGCGTCACGAGCGTGATTTAGCGAGGGAGGCGGGACAAATCAAACACACACGAGGACCGTGGCTATTAAATGGAGCTCCACCTTTATTACCAGCTGTTACATTAATGTAACAATAATAAAAGTCCAATAATATAACATATATTGTTCTGATGTGAGTCATTCTTTAAGTATATTTTAAATGTAATACTTTTACTGAAGTAACATTTTGAATGCAGGACTTTGCCTTGTATCAGAGTAGTGTGGTATAGCTGAATACTTCTTTTATCACTGAATATCTCCCTGTGTCCTACTCCACATGATTATTTAGCAAATTCTATACTGGAATTTCACTTAAACCTGACATTATTTTTGGTCACTTTGGAGTTATATGATGAAGTTCTTGGCCAACAATTGCTTATTTACACATTTGAAGTCCAATATTCTCTCACTTTTAGCTCTGTTTTTGGTCTCTATACCAACTCCTGAGAGAAACATCTGTCTCTTGCTGCTAAATGCTCCATTATGTTCACCAGCCAGTATCTAACTGTGTCTGTCTGCTGTTTGCTGCTGAGCAGTAGTGTACATGGCTTTTACAGCGGTTTCTCTGAAAATAGCTATAAGAGTAGTGAGAGTGAACCAAAACAGAAAAGTGGGCCCGACAGATAAAGAATACCACTCACTATAAAGAAGATTCAGGGGATAATTGAGTACATCTCTATGTAAACTTTTGTTTTACAAATTTATAAAGTTTTCATGTTTAGTTATTCCATTCAGGCTTAACACCTGAGTCAGCTCCTGTCATATTGGCCTGTACTAGAAGAGTGAGAAGGCTTAGGTGAGGATTAGTTTAACTCTTGTGTGTTACCAAAATTTTTTATAATAAATCCAGGAGATCACTAGATGCACACAGTCCACAAAATAAGAAAAAAAAAGGAGATGGGATATGATGATATATAAAAGCAAATGTCAGTGAGAATCTTTTAACCTTTCAGTTATTTGTGGTTACTTGTTCTTCATTACCAACGACACATTAAGCCATCATAATTTGTAGGCTGGTATAATAAGAATAAGACTTGCAGCAGCAGTGCTAGCAGGTGCTGTATAGTTGGGTAGAAGTAATATTAGCAAGTGTGAAGTGTGTGTTTGTTTGCAGCAGAAACATGAAGCTACAATATTTCTGCACAAAAATGAAAAAATAAAAAGGTCCATGCCTTAAACAACCGGCTTCACATGTTTTAGATATATTATAACAAATGGATTGTGTTCCTAATAGTTTTAGAACAACCTTTGAAGAATAAAAATCCTAAATTAAAGTTGGAAAGTTGGCCAAGGAGGTCATGTATTTTGGTCCTGGTTGTTAGTTCAAAGGCTTAACAGATTTTAGTAAAGTGGAAATGTGGGTCATTTGTCAAGCAACACATGTTCAATTTTATTATTTTTAATGTCTTAATAATGTGATGTAGGCATTTTGACTGATTCTCGTTTTCTCATAGACCACTGCAATTAAAAAAAATGTTGCAAATAGGATTTTCAAGCACTTTGGTTTTTGCAGAGTAGACATTTTTTACTGTAATATGTTCTATTATCATAATCTAAAAGAACAGAAACCTTGGCAGAAGTATGGGAATATGTTGCATGGATGATTCCTAGCACTAGTTATTTGTTTTTAGTTTATTTCCTTTATGTTTAATCTGCATAAATGAAATAAATTGCAGGCACATGGATCACACAATGTTAGATAAAGGGAAAATACAATATGATTTTGCTTTTATATATAGTGTATATGTATTGTTTAATATATTATACTGTTTCATGTATAAACAACCTTATAAAGCTGTGTACAATCCTGTAAAAGACTATACAGTCTATGTTTGGTCCTATAGCTGAGGTGCATTTGTGCATCAATAGCTCCATCTAGTGGCAGTAAGGTTGAACTGTCACATAGCTGCAGCACAGCAACGCATTACATTACAGTTTTTTCCAATTGCTAAAACACAATTTTGCAAACTAGGCTGGTTTTATCAAAATACTTAACACAATTCACAAAACCACACACCCAAACTGCTAAATACCTCATAAATCCTGCAAAATTAACCACTACAACCAAAACTACATATATCATTATCAAAATCAAAATTTTGCACCATATGGCACACACTTCATTCATATTACCAGATTTTTGTCTAACCAACTACACACTGTTGGGCATAATGAAAAGTACTCTCATCTTTAGTATGCTTTGCCATAATATTAAAATAGTTCACATTGTAGAAAATTCTTCAGAATGTTCACATGCACAGACATATTTGCACATACACACACATGCTGTTGAAACATTTCTTTTTTTCTTTTCACCAAACAAGTCAGTGTAGCATATGCACAGCAGATATAGTAACATTGGACTGAACAAAAATATGCTCCCAAAAACAGTAAACTGAAAAAGAAAATTGCAGAAACAATGTGCAGAAAAAAATATATAGAAAAGAAAAGGTGCTCACTTGTGTCTTTTCACAGTGCTTACTTCCTGATTGAAGTGGTAACAATTAACCACTGAGGTGTTTGGCCAGGTGGCACATATATTGGCCAATTAGTTTATGTAGTGTCATTTTGAATGGCAGTGTTTTGAAATGGCAAATATGTGACTTTATGTCAGATTGTTGTGTCTTATGCAGAGAACCGTTTTCAGTGCATTTAAAAAGTGCCATTTTGAATTGCAAAATGTGTGTAAAGCAGAAAATGTGTTTTTTCTTTTGGAGACTTGAGAAGAGGTTTTGATCTCTGTGTGTCAGTTTAAATTATTGTGCTATGCATGTCATTTTAGTGTGTTAGCAATTGAAAAAAACTGTAAAAGGAACACTGTGTTTCATCTTAATGCACACTCACACCGGTGTAGCACTGCTAACAGTTTTACTGACTTATCATATTAATAATGTACTACATGTTTATGTTTAATGTTTATGATAACCGGTTAAAACATTTGTAAAAGATGTATTGCACCATCAATAGATGTAGAACGTAACAAAGAGCTCAGAAGAAAAAATACTTTTTATGTGAGTTTTAATATTTCCAAAGGAAATATTGACTTTTTTTGCTGCAGAACATTTTGGGCTGGACTAATTAGGTTGCATATTTTATTTTATTTCAAGATTTTCTTGCAAAACAATTATACTGTAGTGTTAACCAAATGCAGATAATCCAGGCTGATTTGTTGATAAAATGAAGGTAAGCTTACAGGCAGGGAGGGCATCTGGATGGAGGGAGAATGCAGTGGGCCTGGGGAAGTGTCAACGTGGCTGGAGACAGAGGCCAAAGGGCAGACTGAGTAAAATAAAAACAACCGAGACCGACATTGTGACACATAGTTTTAGACATATAGTTCAAATAATATTGTTTTATTCTATTTTGCTACAATAATGGAGTGGCATTAACTTTTTTCCTTCTTAGAAGAGTTCCTCCTAAAAGCTCAAGTGAGCAGAGCTTTTAAATGAGAAATAAGTTGTACTGTAAACAAGTTTTAAAAACGTCAAACCGCTCCTCCTCATGGAATGAATCATAGCCTAACCCCTCCCTCCTCTTCCTGTTCTCAAACACAGCAAGCTCCACTCTGTCCACATATGTCTTTCCTTGTTCTCTCCCCTTTAGATCTACAGTGTGAGGAATGGGTGTAACCAACATGGTGGTCAAGTGCAAGAACTGACAGGCCCCATTTATTGCAGAAACATGTTTAGATCAGATCTCAAACTAGTTTCACTTCTGAGAAAGTGAAACTCAGACACAGTCGTCGTCACTGAGAGGTGAAATGGCGCAGAAAGGAATTCAGCTGGACCGGGACACCTTCTCTTGTTCCATCTGTCTGGATCTACTGAGGGATCCGGTGACTTCTCCCTGCGGACACAGCTACTGCATGAACTGTATTAAAGGCTTCTGGGATGAAGAGGATCATAAGCAAAGCCACAGCTGCCCTCAGTGCAGGCAGACGTTCACACCGAGGCCTGTGCTGCTGAAAAACACCATGCTGGCAGTTTTAGTGGAGGAGCTGAAGAAGACTGGACTCCAAGCCGCTCCTGTTGAGCACCGCTACGCTGGAGCCGAAGATGTCGCCTGTGATGTCTGCACTGGAAGGAAACTGAAAGCACACAAGTCCTGTTTGATGTGTTTGATCTCTTACTGTGAGAAACACCTTCAGCTTCATTATGAATCCCCTGCCTTTGACAAACACAAGCTGGTGGAGCCCTCCAAGAAGCTGCAGGACAACATCTGCTCTCGTCATAATGAGGTGATGAAGATGTTCTGCCGTACTGATCAGCAGTGTATCTGTTATCTGTGCCCCGTGGATGAACATAAAGGCCACGACACAGTCACAGCAGCAGCAGAAATAGCTGAGAGGCAGAGAGAGCTGGAGGGGAGTCGTCTGAACATCCAGCAGATAATCCAGGACAGAGAGAAAGATATGAAGCTGCTTCACCAGGAGGTGGAGGCTATCAACGGTTCTGCTGATCAAGCAGTGCAGGACAGCGAGAAGATCTTCACCGAGCTGATCCGTCTCATGGAGAAAAGAAGCTCCGATGTGAAGCAGCAGGTCAGGGCGCAGCAGAAAAGCGAAGTGAGTCGAGTCAAAGAGCTTCAGGAGAAGCTGGAGCAGGAGATCGCTGAGCTGCAGAGGAAAGACAGAGAGCTGAAGAAGCTCTCTCACAATGAGGATCACACCCAGTTTTTACACAACTACATCTCACTGTCACCAATCAGTGAATCTAACCCCAGCATCACGATCCGTCCTCTGAGGTACTTTGAGGACGTGACAGCGGCTGTGTCGGAAGTCAGAGATAAACTGCAGGACGTCCTGAGTGAGAGTTGGACAAACGTCTCACTGAAGGTGACTGAAGTGGACGTTTTGCTGCCACGACCAGAGCCCAAGACCAAAGCTGACTTCTTAAAATATTCACGTGAAATCACACTGGACTCAAATACAGCAAACACAAAGCTGTTATTATCTGAGGGGAACAGAAAAGCAAAACGATTAAGTCAATCACAGTCTTGTTCTAGTCACCCAGACAGATTTACCTATTATGTGCAGGTCCTGAGTAGAGAGAGTCTGACTGGGCGTTGTTACTGGGAGGTGGAGAAGAGTGGAGGAGTTTATGTAGCAGTCGCATACAAGAACATCAGCAGAAGAGGGAGCTCTACTGAATGTAAATTTGGTCAAAATGACAAATCTTGGGTGTTAGATTGTGACAAAAACAGTTATGACTTTTGGTACAACAACGTCAAAACTCCTGTGTCAGGCCCTCAGTCGTCTAGAGTAGGAGTGTACCTTGATCACAGTGCAGGTATTCTGTCCTTCTACAGCATCTCTGACACCATGACTCTCCTCCACAGAGTCCAGACCACGTTCACTCAGCCTCTCTATGCTGGACTTTGGATTTATTATGACGGGTCCACTGCTGAGTTGTGTAAACTGAAATAGACAGAAGTAATTTAAAGGGGTGACAGAATGATTATATAGGGTTTTTTACACTGTTCCTTAAGGTCTCCTAATAGGGTTTGTAACATTGATTGGGTTGAAAATGGCCAGGTTGCTATTTTATGGGCCCTTATGCATCCCTGTGTTTTGGCCTTATTTGGAATGAGAGCTTTTCTTCCAAATATGGTATGCTCATGAATATTTAGATGAGCTGCGCGCCGATTGGTTGAGCAAACCACATACACATCCATTGGAGATGAGACAGCAGGTCTCATATTTCAGACACTACAATGTTTCGTTACTAAATTCACTTCTGAGACCTTTTTATGCGAGAAATCAACTATATAAAGCTCAATTATGGGCCGTTTTACAAACATTGATGGCTAATTGCAAAATTTGGTAAGACGTGTCGGACTTCAGGAGGTCCACACAGTCTGACGAGACAGCGGCAGCCCCGCTACGCTCCATACCCAGGAGAAAGTCACCGTTTCTGGGTTACTGGACTACCGGGGCTCGGGGCTCCGCGGAGCTGGCCGGCTGCCGGCATAACTATAGTATATTTACAGTTTCAATTTCATCATGCCACTTATATTACAGCTACCCTAAGGTCTTACAAAGCTAACACTTATGTCCGATTTCAATTTAATGCATTTTTGTGAATGTGAGGGGTTTCGTTAGCTGCTAGTGTCCCTTCAATCCTATGGATAAAGATCGCGGCTAGCTAGCTAGCTAGCTACACTTTCGGCATAACTATAATATATTTACACTTTGAATTTCCTCACGCCACTTATATTACAGCTACCCTAAGGTCTTACAAAGCTTAGCTAACACTTTTGCCAGCCGTGATGGAGATCCATCTAGCTCACAGCGAGCCGGGATCTGTGGAGGACACGCCGGGTGGCGAGGCAGCACTGGCCGCTGTCACGTTAGCCTGCTGAGCTTCACTGCACAGAGATCAGCTCACTCAATCAAACTCAATCAGCTCAGTCACTCAAACATTATTGGCGGTACTTTGATGTCCTCTCATTAGTTGTTGTGTAAATGAGTTTCTTTAGGTGGCTTCTTCTGTGCTTTAAATGTTTGATGAATATTTGTATTGATGCATTAGCGTGTTGTTGTTTGCATGCTTCTGATGAGAGAAACCACCAGACATCCTTTTGCTTATACTTTGTTCTCTTTTTATACATTTGTAAAGAAATCTATAATCACATTTATTTGTTTGGCAGAGCAGATGTTGTTGTTGTAATGAGCTATTATAGAACTGAAATCATCCTGATCATAATCTATGCGGAGATCATTCATTATTCTCTTTACATAGCTGAGATTCTGGTCAAACATACTGATTGTATGGCTGAAGTGAACCTGTACATGAAACAATTGATTAGGAGTCATTAAACGGGAATGTGAGACCACACTGAAGGTTTACATGATAAATAAACAAACGCACCAAGTATTATCTTCTTGTCTTCATTCCAGGGTCATACAAATGTGATGAAGAAAATGTGAAAACTACTACTATTTATGCTTCTGCGTCGAATCGACAGCGTACCCCCGCAGACCCCTCTGCGTCGGCACGAACTGCCCCGAAGCCCTCCGCTGAAGCTCGATGTGCACCTCCAAAACTTTGTAACTTTGCGTCGAGGCGACGCAGACCGTAAGGACTGTGATTGGTCAACTCGTCCTGTGTGTTAATAGTCGGTGTTTCAAGCAGCCTACTGTGGGGAGTAGCAACAGGCTAGTTTACTGACATAAGTTTTGAAAATAAACTAAGACATATTTTGGTTAACAATGACGGGGTTATCCGTTTGTAAAGTGTCTATATGTCAGTAATGTTTTGAAATTAGCACTTTGCCAGCAAGCAGTACTTTGTGGGCAGTTGTGCTAAAGTTTTCTTGCTAACATAACATAAACTGGCAGGCAGACACCTCGCAAATAACCTCAGACTTATCACCCCCTAGCGTTATGGCAGTGAAATGCACCGCGATGCAAAGCAACCCCGACGCAGAACTCCGAAAGGGTCACGACGCCGTAGCTACGGTGCGGAGTTGGCCCAGAAGCATAAAACAGCCTTAAGTGAGGCAGTTTCCTCCTGAAACAACACAAGTACAGTGTTCATGTTTAGAGTCTCTGTCCTTTCAACTTTCTTCACTAAAACAGTTTTGTCACAGAGAAATGAGCAGAGTTTTCTATCACTTGTCACATTTTGTTTGTGCACTTAGTCAATTAAAAAGAATTTATAACACCTCTATTACACAAACCTAAAAAAGTGGAAAAACCGGTGGAGCTTATTTGGTGATTTAAAGAAAAGTCAAATTAAATTGAAAGTGTGAGGTGGAAGAAGTGCTTTTCTATGTGGAAGTGAAGCTGTAGCTAACATAGGGGGAAACAGACTCCTGTGAGGATAAAAAGCAGTAAGCAAGTGTCTCTGTGCAGATGTTACACTTTAACTTAAATGTCTCACTGGTCCCTGACGGCAGTCTGACATCCGTCTGTTGGTTTTGGCACAAAGCAAAATGTGATAATAAATATATTGTCTTGTAGATCAGCTGAAAATATGCTAAACTTCTACTGCTACTACCAAAACTAAAACTACTGTATTACTGCAGGCAATTCATATTTTCGCAGTGATTATGTTTCTGTCAAAAAAAGTGGGCAGTGAAATGACAGAAAGTCATACAAATCAATGTCTTGATGCACAGTATGAAGTATGCAGTGTGAGAGATTTAATGAAAACAAACTTTGTGGACAAACTGAGACATATGCTGTAGTTTCCCAGCATGCTCTCTTTTGTGCTGCTGGTGTTTGAGTTGTTTTTGAAAATCAGAGAGAAGAGGCCATGGTGCTTTCACTGACCTGGTTCAATAAGAAGAGCAGTGATGACAGTTTAACTGATGTCTGTCCGTGTGTGTCTGGCTCCACCTGCTGTTCTTATTATAATGTTGACACTCTACATCCAATAACTTCTCCACCCTTTGGAGATATTTACCTTCTCTACAAGGAGCCTCGGCTGTGTAACACCTTCTTTATTACATACACAATTTATATGCCAACATACTGCAGTACCATTTCTTGTGAAACACCATCAATACACTGCACTGAGTATTCATGTTTTCATCGCACACATGCTCAAATGAACTTCCTGTAAGAAATGTTATTGAGCTGCATTATCTTGGTTGAAATGACAAATACAGTAGAGCTTCAATGGAAGGTAACTGAAAGTAAAGAAGAAAGGAGAACAAATAATCCAGAAAGCAGAACAACTGAAGGAGGACGTCAGCGCTTAGGCCAAACTCAGCCAGGTAAACACTAAAACTGGATCACAAGATCCAAAAATATAGAAATACAAAGTGATAATTTACAGTTTATGGATTGGAGGATTTAGGAATGTGCTAAAACACAGGAAAGACATGTTCTGTCCTGATTTAGATTTAAAACTGTGGCTGTAACCTATTTGACATGCTCTTAAACTTTTGGAAATATCAATCTGATGTTTAAGCTACCCAGCAGTAAGGTAAGGCAGCTTCTGGACATGTATGCACAGTACAGTACACACGACATTTCTGATGGCGCGCCCTGTGTCCTTGAAGGTATCAGAGGAACGCAGTTAGCAGCCAGCCAGATTTGGAAAAGCCCAACTCTCAGCTGACTGACATGCTTCATATTTGCAGTTGTTTTTCTTTATTACAATAAATATATTTCATTTACAGTCATCCACCACGTCCATTCCTTTATTTGTCATGGCCTAGGAGGCTGGATGACAGATTATGTTGACACATCAATAGTTTAACATTTTACTGATGATATTTTGTTTTTGAAGATTTCTTTTGGCATTTTAACTTTTTTTTCACAGTTCACAGTGAAGAGGCAGACATGTAGGACAAAAGGGGGAGAGAAAAGGTTTATGAGATGCAACAAATATAACATAATGTGGCAGTTATGTGGCATGGGGCTGTAGCCATTTGGTGGTGCTCTGAGTTTGAGTATGAACCACTAACACCTGCAGTACTTCTTTACAAATATTCTCTCTCTCTCTCTCTCTTTCACTCTCTCTCTCTCTCTCTCTCTCTCTGTCTCTCTCTCTCACACACACACACACACACACACACTCACACACACACACACACACACACACACACACGCACACACACACAGTTGTGGTATTGAGTAACAGGCTGCGGGGCGGATATGACTGAGCTCCACCTGCAGCTGCTGTGCAAGGCGAGAGGTTTGGAGACGACAAAGATTCAGGTCAGACGTGCGTCTTTATACTTTTCTGCAGACAGCCTGTTTCTGCTGTCTGACTGTAACACCACGCTGAGTGCACTTCAGTATCATCCAGTCAGTCACTTATTTAACTGTGCTGATCAGACATGTTAGAATCTGTTTTCCCTGTGCGAGGATGTTAACACATGTAACAGACTTTTCAGGAACTAATAAATCTCACTTATTGAATAAAAATAGGATGTTGTCATTTTGATTAATTTAATGTAATTATTACCATCATATTATTCAATTTAACAGCACAGACATCCACCATATATTGAAAAAAAATGTCTACATGCAATTCCATAACTTGATCCGGCTCAGACCAAACAACATTATTTGATTTTTACTAGCTACTTTGACTATAATTTATAACCCGTATGCTATGTGCTTGTATACGGCACTAACAAAGAACACGTCATCAAACATTTCCTTACTTACTGATTCACATTTACATACATAGACAGGTTGATTGTTACTGTGAAGAGAAATAAACATTTCCATTAAGCAATAAAGCACTCAAGGTAATACGATTGTCTGTCCTCTACAATAACGCTCCATCAATATAATGTCCATCAATGCTACCATTCCTTATGATAACACTGTTGCAATTTAACAGTGTGGAAGATATAAAAAAAAACTATACAAATCACATTATGTGCAAGATAATACTATATAATTACAATACAGACATTTGTTCACACTTGCAATTCTTTACGTCTTCTTTACGTTTATTTCACACGTCATCAATGTATCATTTAACACAATCTCATAAAGTACAATGATCATATATAAGCCACGCGAAATGGGGAACCCCAAATAATCTACTAAAAGCTTTTCGGAGGGGGCCCAATAACAATAAACAACAACAGATAATATACAATCCAAAAACTCAATTTACCATTTTAAGACATACTTAAACTAACATAGACAAATACTACAAACAATCAACGAATGACAAACTATAACATTTAAAGAATAATTAGCAATCATATGTTATGAGCAATTTTTCCTTTAGGCTTTTCTTGAAGATGGAGACAGAATAGGACACTTTCAAGTTTTCCTCAAGCTCCTTCCAAATCTGCGGTCCCCTACAAACTATACTCAGGCTCGTACACTTTAACCGTCGTTTTTTAACAGTAATTAGATATTTTTTCCTTTTGTCATAAGTGTGCAGTGGACGATGTATTGGAATAAGCTCACACAAACGGTAGTTTAACCTATGGATAACCTGGAATATCATGCAGGCATTCTGAAAGACATTATATTCGGTAAGCCTTAATATGCCCAGACGACGAAACAGAGGACGAGTTAGGGTATTAGGCTCGGACCTCGGAATGTTGTTAATGAACAACATTAAATTATTCTCTGTTTTCTTTGCACAGTGATGAAAAGCTTCTCCACAAACAGGACATCCTCAGGAATAAATAGAGTTGAACTTCACTGACTTAATATGTTGCATAGTCAGCTAGTAATAGAGATAAATATAAAGTAACATAGACAAGGCCTTCAAATTAAGTTAACATGCAGAAACCAAATGCGAGAGCTTTGTAACTTTAGTTTATATCTTACTATTTTGGTGCATATTACCACAAACTAATACATTTGCTGTTAATGAAATTGACACAAAAACCTGCCACATATGAACTTGGTGCCTTAGGGAGAGTCTAGGTTCCTGGGACTTTGCTCAGTTGGTAAATCAGATAGATAGATAGATAAAGTAGCCTACTTTTATTCATCCCGAGGGAAATTTTAGTCAGTCATGTATGTCGGTTAAGCAGTCATGCATCAGTTTGTTGCTGAATACACAGCAGGTCTTACAGATTTGTACAGTAGCAGTCTTTTGCATGTTTTAACAGAGATCATAAATACTTTACATAACTGCTAACTATTTTCTAAAGGATGCTGTTGTGAAATTGTGTTTTCCTAACGGTGCAGGATGCCAGTGGTTTTCCGTCCATTTCAAACTGTATGCATGATAAAACAGTGCAGCCTTTTCATTTGAGTATCATAAAATAATAATGTAACTTCCACAAAAATAGAGCAGACTTGGATTTAAATTTTTTTTTTCTACATACAGGCGTGCACCTACCTCCCTGACTTGCTGGTATCTTTACTGAATTATGCAACATCTTCGTTCAGCAAAGATGGCTGAGACATAGTTGTCATGTTCTCTCTCCCCATCTTAATAAACCTTCTCTGATGAATTAACAGAGCAGACAGTTTTGTTGTCATTACTTAGAATTCATCATAGGGGAGACAGAAATATGCACTATAGCTTTAAGTAAAAGTATGTAAGTATCTTCAGGAAAATGTAAAGTCAAGTTTTAAAAGTTAAAGTACTCAATGCAGAAAAATCTTTACATTTTAGAAAGTGGAAACGATCAAAACCGTTCTGTCAATCAACTAAGCGATTAATCGGCTCATCATTTCAGCTGGACTTGTAGGCCTGTATATTATTGGGTAGTTTAATTTGTAATAAAACATTGTGTGTTTTGTGTGCCAAAGTCTTAATTTGTAAAGTAACTAGTAGCCTAACTAAAGATCAGATTAGATCAGATTAATGTAGTGTAATGTAGAGTACAAAGTACAATATTTCTCTCTGAAATGTAGCAGAGTAGAAGTAGAAAGTAGCATGAAAAGAAAAGACTCAAGTAAAGTACAAGAAGGCTACCTCGATATTTGCACTTAAGTAGTTGAGTAAATGTACTTAGTTACATTCCACCACTGAAAGTGAGAAAATATGTTTTAAAGTGCTCATATTATGCAAATTTTCGGGTTCATAATTGTATTTAGAAGTTATATCATAATAGGTTTACATGGTTTAATTTTCAGAAAACACCATGTTTTTGTCATACTGCACATTGCTGCAGCTCCTCTTTTCACCCTGTGTGTTGAGCTCTCTGTTTTAGCTACAGAGTGAGGCATCACACTTCTGTTCCATCTTTGTTGGGAGTCGCACATGCGCAGTAGCTAGGTAAGGACTACTAGCCAGTCAGTAGCAGAGTATGGGGACGTGCCACGCTAGCAGCTAGGCGAGCATTATAACGTGTGTTACAAAGTGATGCACGTTCGTCGCGGAAATAAAGGCTGGACTACAATAGAGCTGTTTGGAGCAGTTTATGAACAGTGTTTTCTGTTTGAGATGGTAACTCCCTTTGGGGTGGACTTTGGGCTTTTTCACTTTGTAAACCTATAATGTGCACAAAAAAAGATATATAACACAATAAAGGAAAGGGAAAAAGCCAAAAAGCAAAATATGAGCACTTTAATAATTTAGGTGAAAATATGTATAATAAAATGAATAAGGCGAGGGAGAGGTATGAGGTATCAAGCTTATCTAACTGCCGGCAAGAAAGAAAAATATCGAACTACTATATATTTCAGACTTGGAAACTTGCTTAAAATGTTGCAACAAGTGGAGCTTTATTTTGAAAATTAGGACGGAAGTGACATTTGACCCACTCCGTGGCTGGTACTTTTATCATAGGCGGTCTTCTCGTCACGCAGCGGCATCAGAGCGACGTCCGCACAGCAGAGACACACGGAGCTCATAAATCATCCGTCTTCACTCGAGTTCATCCAGTCAACGGACCAGAAAACACCCCTCACCCAAACCAGGACTTATTATTTGTTTATGCAAAGATATTTTGAGCCTACAAATATGCTGCTGTGTTCACACTTCGGAAGAAGAAGAGGCCAGCCTTAGAATAAACTCCCCACAACTTGAAGTCCACTCCGGAGAGGAGGAAAGGTAAGAAGAACAATGTTGATTAAATATCACTTCCTTGTAAAAAAAGAAAAGAAAAGAAATACATATATATAAATCTTAGTAACCGCTCAGTTCTCTTCCTCTTTCTCTTTCTTTCTTTCTTTCTTTCTTTCTTTCTTTCTTTCTTTCTTTCTTTCTTTCTTTCTTTCTTTCTTTTTCTCACTTCTCTATTGCTGAACGTTGCACAAAATGTTGACTGTATTTTTATTTATTTTTTTACAATATATGTAATTTTTTATTGAATGAAACCCTTACGGAAATATCTGCTGCATCTATAACAGCTAACACCGCATTAAACATGACAATCTGACTTTTAAAAGTAGTTAGAGCCTATAATGGACAACTCAAGCAGGCTGCACACCAGTTACTTACATTATACCAAAGTAAACACAAGTTAAATCTTAATTTCATTTACTTCATAATAATGTTCATTTACTGTCTGTTTTGGCTTGTTTTATTTCCTCAGTTGCATGCTTTTACTCCCCTCGATTTGGGGAAGTGTATTTTTAGGCTATTATTGGTGTGCAACAGGTTTAGAGGAGGTCCTAACTGATCAAACTCATTCATAATCTCATTAGTTCAGAAAAATATGTCGATATGAGATTACTTGCATACATAAAAAGTAATTATATAATAAGTGTAGCCTACTCAGTTTTTCTTTCAGTGTTCTCCTAAAATGCAACAAATTGTTTGTTGAATTTAAAACAATCAAAGAAAATCATTTACAACGTTCTTTTATTGAACAAATTAAACATTGAAGTAAATATTAAAGGCACCACTAAAAAAGAATGACAGTTACATTATCAAGTGCAGTTTTCTACTGATATTGTCTTGCGACTAACACAAAAAATGTCTGAGTGTCTTTTGCAATATATCGCTGACTTTCGCGATGTGTATATTGCGCCAGTTGATATTGTGATGACGATATATTGTGCAGCCCTAGTAATTTATGTGTAAGTCAGTTGAGATCCCTGCATGTCTGTCACAGACAGGTCAGACATCAGTGTGAGAGGTCAATGTGCTGTTTGGTCTCTGTGAGCCAACCTCATGTCAAGACATCCTCCTCTGCACTGCAAACAGGGTCCACACCCTTCCGTCTGCACCCGGGGGTGTAAGAAAACTTACTGCTGCAACTATTTCAGTCATTAGCTGTGAGATTAAGAGTTAGTTAATGTGTCAGACACAGTAGTTCAAAATGCATTTTAAGCTTTCCCAAATCCCAAACGTATACTTGTCTTTTGACCTTACTAAAAATTTGAGAAGATTGATAAGTTGATTAGTCGATTGATAGAAAAATAATCAGCAACTATGCCAAACATTCTCTACTTCCCTGTGCCAATTTGCAGCTTTTCTTCGCCATACATTATTGTACAGTAAATATATTTAGGTTTTGGACTTTTGGTCGGACAAAACAAGCAATATGAAGACATCACCTCAAGCCCTGAGAAATTGTAATGAGCATTTTTTCAACATATCATAGACTAAACGAATCGTATAATGGATATAATAATTTGACTTTATTTCCTGCATTCTAATACATTTTCAGGCACTAATTTATGGTCAAAAGTTCCGTCTCAATTTATGTCAAGGAAAATACCAAATTCTGGTGCCAGGTAATAATTTGAAGTGTAAAATATAATGGAATATAATGCAATAAGGGATCCGTCTACACTTGACCCCAAAGTCCAGTTCATTTGAATAGTATGACAGGGCATAACAGTCATTTTCTTCCCCTAGCAGCACATTTTGCTGCTAAGTTGAAAAATTTAGGAATAACTCACATAAGGTAACTATCACTGTCGTAGCTAATTTGTACAACAATGCAGTTGTGTTATGAATACAAAATGTAATGAAGTGTAATGTTTTCTATTTTGAAATACATTCTATTGATCAATAAATTGTCAGTGATGTTGAATATACAGTAGTACTGTAATGGACCGCCCATACGGTTCGGTATGCATGTGAACCGCGGATTAATTGTAAATTGAACCATCATAGCGTGAAATACAGTTTTACTGCCACTGTTATGTGAACGGGCTCAGCAGAGAGATGGAGCATCAGGTGTTAAAACTAACTGAACCAAAACACAGGAACTGGACTACTATTTTAAGCGACTACGAGACGTTTTCACAGGTTATGAAACTGTCTCAATTTAATACTGATAGACAGGAGCGCTGGCCACCGCACGGACAGACAGCAGTCGAGCTCTGGCGGAAGGCTGACAGCAGCGGCTTCTCTGCCGGTCTCTAGGGCAGCATGGCCATTGGGAGAGGGGGACCATTGTTAGCATCATTTCCACGCTACTTATTCACTTCTATGGGAGCAGCCGTGCAATGCATTGTGGGGTAGGGTCGTGGGGACTTTGGAGAAGCGGGGCGTCGAGTTGCTCGCTCCTCATTTGCATATCGTTGAATCCAGGCAACTTCATGCAAATTAGGAGCGGCCGGTTCGACTGACGAAAACCTTTTGAACTGACCGTTGTCGATCTGAAATTAAGACAGTTCAGCAACTGCATAGCCTATTTCTCACTTAAAATGTTTTCAGAAACACTTTTCGATGAAATATTTTTGTAAAATATGAGATCGTATTCCAAACGAGCCGCCATTATGGTCGGTTTGGAAATAAGTTCGGGGGCAGCCATGGCGGTCGTAGGAGGGTGTAGACTGTTTTCTTTGATCGTCAGTGGTCATTTTAGAGAAACTGGTGGCAAGCCCACTAGTGTGCAATGCTGGGAAGCGGGGCGATCCCTTCTGTGAAAACAGCGCGTATATGGACATGTGATCCCATTAGCGCTAGATTCACAGCGGAGCGTTCAGGTCCAGTCAAATCAGCGGCAGCCACATGTGTACATTATATAGGCTAGTGGCTGTGGATTATACGGAGGCTGGCTGCTGAAAATCACACGTTTTGGTGCTTGTGATTTACCTTTTTGCGTTGGCTAAAAACCTCTTTTGGGGGCACCAAAACCACATGCTCTATGCAGGAAAAACTCTGCAAGTATTTTGTATTGTTAAATTATGCTATTAATATTTACAGACTTTTACTTTGGTGACATTTTCAATGCAGGACTTTAACTTAGTATTTTTTTTTTTATTGCAGGAAAGTTAATGTTAAAAGTAAAGGATCTCAATGTTTCTCCACTGGTGAAACATTTTTCAAAGATGGAGAACAACAGTGTGATTGTTCCAGAAAAAGGAATCAAATGAACAGTTTTAGCTGCTTCTCAACTTTGCTTCTTCTCTGATTCAGAAAAACTTTTGCATCATGGCTCACAGGCCGCGCAGTTCACGATGCAGGTGCAAAATGAGATAAACACCTCGGTAGTTAAAATAGTGAAACTTGCACACTTGCATTTGGCAATGCAAATGCAACACTGCAGCCCAAACTTATTGCAAGCGAAAGTATGAATTGCATTTTTTTTTTTTATTCATTAAGAAACTGCATGATATGAACCTTTGTGTTATCAAACATACCTTCAAAGCCTTTTATATACACTCAAAAAGACGCTAATCAACTTTCTCACATCTACAGAACACATTAATTGGCAATAATTTGTAACCAATTAATTGTTTATTTAATTGTTATGATTAAACAAAGATGCCGACAAATTCACAGTTTCAGCTTCTCAAATGTGAATATTTGCTGGTTTTCTTTGTCATCTAGAACAGTGTACTGAATATCTTCACAGAAATGACAAAATGTGACCTTTGAAGACAAACAATTAATTGATAAATCTAGAAAATAATTAGCTGATTAATTGATAATGAAAGTAACTGTTTTTGACAGTTGGTCATCGAAACAAGACATTTCAGACATTTCTTTGACCAACAAAAGTATTATTAATAGAGAAAATAATTGGCACATTAATCCATATTTATAATAATGAGCCTCGTCTACTGTATGTCAGTAACTAGCATGTCATATTGGTCTGTAAAGCACAATAAGTCTTTTAAGGAAAGTCAAACACAGGAAAACCACTTGTCACATGCTTTTGTGGTTACATTGTAGAACCCTTACTGTCAATGAATCCACAATGGCGTCGTGTCCAGCTTGCTTTACTTCTCAAAGAGTTCTTGCTGTTATCATGTGGGAGGTAATTGTAACATCAATCATTATATGTTGACTGAAGCAGGAAAGGCATGAGTTACAAATTAAAGAAGAGATTTGTTTTCATGAAATCATGCAGGAACAGCTTGCTGTGCTAAAATTGGTGCCTACTTGAGTTCCCCTTTATTTATTTATGCATTTTAACACAGTCAGCAGTTGAGACTTGACTGAGAACTAGGCTTAAAACCACCTTAAACTTTTCATATCAAGAGTAACGTGAAATGTGTGTTGAATAAGTGAGAATGAGGGAAATCACAACAATATGTGATGCTTTATTAGACCATGAAATAACCAAAAAATGACTTGATGACTCTATTTCCAGTGTTTGAACAACAACAGGTACAATTTCGAAGTTTGGTTCTGTCAGTAGGGGTTTATGATCACACACCACTTGGAGTGGTAGAAGCTGCGTTTTAACCATTTACAAACCATTACTTTTAGCTACTTATTCAACCATTTAGGCTTATCTATTACTTTATAAGTAGGATATTTAAAAAAAAAAAGTATAAACTAAACAAAAGTAATCTTTCTCAATCATCACTTATGACCCAGAAATGTGTGGTGGCGTCTCTATCTGCAGAGACCTTGCCCCCTGCCTGTATTTTCTCTTTTCTTCTTATTTTAGTTAGTGTGGGACGTTTTGGGGCGTCAGCAAAGAGCCTTGTGGCCCCATGTGTGCAGTGTTGGGCAAGTTACTTCCAAAATGTAATACATTATAGATTACTAGTTACTGTCATTTGAGAGTAATTAGTAACAATATTACTGTCTCTGAATTGTAATGCTTTACACTACTTTTGCATTACTTTTGAGTTACTTTCACCAAAATAACAGCAAAGATTTTACTTGGCAGGTAGCTTGTGAATTTCACTACCGGATCAATAAAGTCTCCTCTTTATCCACTTGAATACATCATAGATGATTTTTTAAAATATTTTGTATAATTAATATGAATATGCAAAGTAACTAAAGCTATAAAAATAGAGACAAAACATTAATTCCCGACATTAATGTTCAGATTAATCGCTGATTGTCTATAGTTAATCGCATATTTTATCACATGATTAAAATTCTATTATTTTGCATTTCAGAACTGTTTTTAAGTACATATTAACAATGGAAAGCAATTCTTACCAGTTTATCTTGATTGGGAATCAAATGAATGCAAAGAAAGTTACTTTATGAACTTGATTTTAAGATTTGGATTTGTTTTTTTATTTATTTATTTACTGTAAACAAAAGAAAAATGTGAGAATCTAGTCACACATTTGAATCTAGAGTCAATATTAGGGTTGGGTATTGTGTGGTTTGGATACCGGTGCTAAAGCGGTACTTTTAAAACGGTACCGGTGCCTTAACGGTGCCTGAACCAATACTTTTTAAGATAGTAAAAAAAAAGAAGGGTAGGCCTACTAAACAACAGTTGGCGACATTAAAGAACAGCTTGTTTATTGCTAAGGCCATATGGTCAAAATGAAATGATTAAATAATAATGTAATAACTCTAACAATAACTTATTTCACTATTAAATAGCTGTTTAACGACAAAAACAACCATCAGATGGGAAAAGGGCATTTAACAATAACTTTAAATGCATCACTAGGCTGTAGGTTACCAGTTTCATTGAATGCACCGTCTGTGTTTTTCCGACAACGGCAGCTGCAGATTGTAAAATGAAATACAGACAAACTTTACACTGTTTAGCGTTAGCTGTCAGCATTGTAACCATGTTTAATCCAGCTACTAGCTAGCGGTAGGCTAATGTTAGCTGCTGTCGAGTGTAGTGTTAACTAGCGTCACTTGCAGGGATGTTTCTGTTGCCTGTAACGTACGTTTCAGAGAGAAGCGCAGGCAGATCAATGGCACCGGAATGAGGCACCGAAATCCTCGTTGCTATTCCTGCAGCAGCAGGATGTGTTACGAGGAAGTATGGCAAAGTGCTAGCCTGGATGCCAGCCGAACTTAGCCCCGCCCACAACATTCGAGGTCGGGAAGTTCTGACTAGAATCTGAGTATGACCATGTCAGGCTAGCAAAGTGCGGCAAAGGGTCAAAATAGTAGTCTGTTAGGCATGACGCGAAGCCAAGTGAAGTGAAAATAAATGGCGGCATGCGAGTAAAAACAATTAACGCGTTATGCTCGGCCCTTAATTGCGTTAATGCTGACAGCCCTAGTTTATATCTGTCCGCGCTGACATACCATCTCTGGTTCTGGCTCTGACCACGGGAACAGTGACGGGACAGCTCGCTTCAATGCAGCGTAATAACTCCTGAAAATAATATCCATCTCGCAAATGTATCTGTCTCTGCAGTCATCTCAACCATCGAATACAACAGGAAATAATACTCACGGCTTTATTTTTCCTGTGAAGAAATGTTTCGCGGTGTTGGTGAATTTTTAAAAAAACAAACCACCATTAAATGTTGGGTAAAAATGAGTTGTAACTCATGTTACTGAGATTGTAACAGGTAAAATCTTACCGGAATTGTATTAGTAATGCGTTATATTACTACAGCAAAAAGGAATACATTACTGTAATTGCGTTATTTTTGTAATGGGTTACTCCCAACCCTGCACATGGGTGTGTAACCCCCAGACAATAACAGTGTGCAGGTTGTGCAGCCTATTCTCATTCCCAACTGCCGCTTTGCCCCTCAGCATCTCATATCGACGCACAAGTTTACCTGACATAGAAACACAGGTAGGGCTGGTAACCGAACGTCGATACTTTTATGGTATCGAAAAAAATATTCCAATCCTATGAGTATCGAAAAATTCTTTATCTTTCGGTGCCAAATTTCGGTTCCAAAAGCGTCTTAGCGTGTAAGCGCAAGCTTATCTGTCTTCTCTGCATACTGACACAGAGCGGAGCTCCGACCGACACACACACACATACGCACACGGAGAGGTGCGGACGGAGTAAACTGTCTGCAGTTTTGTTGAAGTCACAGAGAGTCACGGTTGGTTTCAAGTGTGGTTACAGTTTTTTAAAACTTCACGCAGACAGCGTTTGCTGTGATATGATATTAATGGCGAGCCGAAAGCGGTCGCGGTGCTGTTGACGTTACACTTCCTCTTACAAGCAGCCACAACGGTGGTTTCTCTGCCCTGATGACTGACTGACAGGCTGAGCTTGCAAGGCAAGGCACTTTTATTAATGTTACTCTGAGTGAGCAGTTTTACCAGATTTTTTTAATTTTGATAACTGTTTTGATTCACAATTAAGGTGGAAATAAAAGCTTTGTGTTTAATGTATTTTTGTTGATGTTGAAATGGATTTTAAAACATATGGTATCGAAAAAAGTATCGTTAGGAATCGGTATCGAAACTGAGGTATCGAAATTGGCACCGGATCGAAAGATTCTGAACGATACCCAGCCCTAAACACAGGTGATGAATATCTGCGTTGACTCATAATCTGACAATGCTGCACCCTCCTGCGGAGGTGTGTGTGGGTGGGTGGGTGTTAATTTGTCCTTTCGAACGTAACTGCCATGAAACAATCAGAAAAGAGCGTTTTATTTCTCTGATTCACTGTGGCGCTCTCTTGATTCACTCTCTATATCATCAACCACTGCTGCATTCTTTCTCTGCCGGCGGAGGAGGAAGGACGGGCACATTTGAATGCTGTGTACAAATAGTTAGCGATACTCACTACATATTATGACTTTAAAAAAACTATTTTAACTGTTTATCCATTTCTTTTAGCTAACTGTGTATCCATTACTTTTAGGTAAGTGTTTCAACTGTTTATCCATTACTTTTAGGTAAACATTTATCCATTACTTTAAGCTAACTGAACTGTTTATCCATTACCTTTAGCTAAAGCAATTGCAAAAGTACCGCCTGCTTTGGAATAACTGGTTTAATTTACTGTGATTAAAGGTTTTAACACCTCAGTAAAGTTGAGGGATGTTTAAGAGGTCTGCCTACCCAGAAATTTAAGTTTATTTTAAGCGTAGATTATAAGAAGATTAATCTTTTTTTATTAAGGGATTTTTGTTTGCCCCATAGGTAAAGGGAATACAGTGGGCATTTTACAGCACTATATCCACTCCTAAGGTACTTGAGTTCAAAGAAGAAAGTTGTACTGTAGCTTGCAAAGCACCGCTGCATGAGTGAAGCGAAGGTAGATCCAGTTTAATTCACGATAACTCACCACATCCTTCACTCAAATAACCACAAACAGAATGAACATTATATTCAAGTCTGTGGGAAAATAACCAAAAGTAACACCCAAGATACAAAATAATGCTCCTTGGGATTCAAATTTTGCCTGTAGTTTTAATTCGACTTTTGATCCTTGTTTCAAAAGTTTAATTCTGTAAATTGAAGAATTACATTTTGACTAATGATGTGTTTAACTCTACATTCCAGTCATGTTTGTGTATCTGTAGGTAAGCAGTTAGCAAATGAGGTAGTGGCTTTTGTGACTCTTCCTAATTTAAAATAGATAACAAATGATTTTTTCCAGTTCCTTTTCTCTCCACGTCATGTCCATGTCCTTTATTTATATCGAGAGCTGGAAACCGGAATTGCTGTGTCACATACAGTATGACCACATACTGTGTAATTATCAGGAACTGATGTATAAAATGGAGTGGAATAACCATGGATGTAAAGAACTGGATACATTGTTGGAAGTGGAGCCCCATTCATTACATTGAGAGTTGCAAAGTGGCACATGAAGCCAAAAATTTTCAACTTCAGGCCGTAAAATTACCCGGATGATTGGCGCCGCTTCGGCACTATGGGCCCATAGAGTAGTTGCACTAGTGACCTTCGGCGGCTGAGCCAGCTTTAATCGTGCGCCTCTTTTGAACTTTCCAAATGTTATCGAATGTATCAAATAGCTGATAGCAAAACGAGTCATTTGTTAGGGGGGTTGTGATGTTAAAAACAAATTATCCACTGATTTACAGAAGTGTCTTCTGCCATGTAACTCTATGGTGAAAAGTCTTTTTGGGCCCCAAGGCATCACGTGACAGACACAGAAGTTGTATTCGCTGTGTGATCGCTATGTGATCGCTATGTCAAATTGGCTTCAAAGCCTGACCCACTTCCTGGTGGCCTGCAAATAACGGACACTGCTGTTGTTTGTGTTTAATGTTTATATTCAGTCAACATCCTGTTCCCATCATATTCTCTAAAAAACCAAACAGAAGTCTGATAAACTAGCCTATATACCCATTAGCCAACTAGCCTATACACACATGCGGCTGGCGCTGATTTGACTGGACTTTTGTGTTAGAAATTTTTAAAATCAACTCTATATCTACTTATACAATGAGTCCTGTACACATGCACTTTGTTAACTAAGATTTGAATCTTTAAATAAGCTCCTTTGTATCTACATGTATTCTATGATTTTAATGTTTTTTATTTAACTTTGTTCATTGTTATTAACCCTAATGTTGTGTTTTGGATCCTTTTTATGCATCACTACTCTCCCAAAACCCAAATGAGATCGTTAAGATATCTGTAATTGGAGTTTTTTAACAATTTTCTTTAAAGAGAAACAAACCCCCCAAACATAAATAACGTCACTATGTAGAATTAAATACTGTTAACATCTTTGTTTGTAAATGAGTTTTGGTTAGGGATTCATTATTTAAATGAAGCGGTCGGCGAGTTGAAGCAGCCATGCTGTGTGTGTTTGACCAATCAGCGACGGTCAAACACCCCCCCCCCCCCACACACACACACACACACACACACCCCGACAGAGGGTTTTTATTGGGGGAGAAATAAAGTCCCTTAATAAAGATAAAGATAAGATAAAAAATTAAAAAATCCCTGCAGTCAAAACACAACAAGTTCCTCAGAAGGTTTCTAGTTCTGGGGGAAAGTTCCTGCGTTTGAAAAGCACCTAACTAATATATCACCATTTTACTGTTTATTTCTGTTTAAAAGAATAGTTTGACATTTTGGGAAATGCACTTTGCTTTGCTTGCCAGAGAGGTAGATTTGAAGTCCGGCTCATATCCCACATAAACTGCAATGTGCCATTTTTGCCGTTTTTGTACAGATTAAACAAATAATATTAGTGAATTAGTGAATTTTAGAGGTGGTGCTGGTTACGGTTTCCCTCTGTCTGTTTCCAGTCTTTGTGCTAAGATTACCAGCAGTCTGTAGCTTCATATTTACCGTACAGACATGAGAGTGACTTATATTCTTATCTAACTGTCATCAAGAAAGTGTATTTACCCCAAAATGTCAAAGGACTTACCTTTAGTAGTTTGTCTGTGGCATGTAAAACATTTAGGACTGCATATGCATGAAAGATGCTGTATAAATAAAGTTTTTGATTTGACTAATTGCTCAAGCGAGAGAGGCTGGGAGATACAGTTCTGTTTTGTTAAGACACGACTATGACCGCAAAATGTTCCTTAAATTGGCCATTTCATTGATTGTTCGGAGAGTCAAAGGCGTTTATCAAAAATGTAGAAATATAATAATTTCTGTTTTTATAATCATCTGGTGACTTCCGAAAACTAATCTTGTGACTCTCTTCAAACCACAGCTGTTAAGTATCACTCAGGGCTAATCAGAATGCTGCCATCTCGGAGATAGAGAAGTCTCTCTTCTCTCTAACACGCACTCTGACGCTACTTGTTTAGAATGGAAATCAGAGAGTTTTTAACACTTATATAACATTAGCTCCTTACCTCCCCCAATACAACTACATTACATTGATAATAACAATGACAGTACTCCCAAACTGCACCCTACGAAGACAACAGCAACAACTAAAACGTAGACCACTGTGGTTCTCAAACTTTTTGAGTCGTGACCCCCAGAACAATGAGGTTGGTGTTCGCGACCCCCAACACCCTCGACAACGAGAAAGAGAGCTGCAAACTGGTGTAAACAGCTGTTTCTACACACCTCCCCCTGCTGATTTTGATTTTGATTATGAATTGTGTGTGTGAATGCTCTGATTAATGAATGTAAACAAATAATGGTTCGCTTTAATGACAGTTTAGTTTAGCAGCTAGCACCGACCCTTGTCCAATGTGTTCCAGGCTCGGTGGATTTTTGATGCATTTGGGACTTTTTCTCTCCCCCTGACCCGCCTTCAGACTCCTTTCTGTGTTCCACGACCTCTTGATTTACACATGAAGCTCTGAATATAACACATGAAATGTACCAAACTCTCACAGTAATGTTTAAACCATTCCCCAGTCTAGAATATGTTATTTCATTTTTTTTTCTCCCCAACCATCTGGTGACCAGAAATGACCTCGCCCCCAGGTTGACAACCACTGACATAGACAATAGTACAGTACATTTTTCACTAGGCACGAATAAACATTAGAAAGCTGAACCAAGGAGAGGTAACATGAAAAGGTGGCAATTCACCCCCCTCTAACGCTTTTAGCATAACCTCCCCTCTCGAACACATTGCATGTTACTAATAATAAAAACAGCAATATACAAAAGAAACTAAACAAAATATAATGTAACTAAATAGATAAATAAAGACTTTCTGCTCCCCCAACACCCCAAACACTCAACAAACTGCTCTGTCTCTTTGATCATTCGTTTCGTCCTCCACATCCATTCCATTACCAGCATCGCCATATTTTAGAGGAATAAAGCATTGTGGTTGTCTTTAACAATAAATGTTATCTTTTTTCCAACGACATATTTGTTGTGTTCTCTCTTAACCATCCGCCTATCCTTCTAGGTCTATTAATGTTCTTCCATGATAAGCAATGAGACGTTTTGCCTGTAGGATATTCCTTTTGTTTCAGATGTATATTGTACTGCAATATGAATCATAACTTCAAAAAAAGGTTTCTTAGAGAAACTGCAGATTTTAATATTGAAAATTCTTCCTCTCTAGAAACACTTGTCGTGGACTCCCTGATCGACTCTTTGCTCCTTTTCTACATTTGCTGAACCTTTGGGACACTTCAGCCAGTCCCGATGGAAGCCAGAGGAAAGTATGATTTTACTGCAACAGCAGACGACGAGCTCAGCTTCAGAAAGGGCGATATACTTAAGGTCAGTGGATGATGGTTTCTTTTCTTGATATGGCTTCAAAATGTTTCATTACCCTTGTGCAATAATATCTAATTTCTTTACTTTTTCTGATCAGATTTTAAGCCCACAAGACGAGTGGTATAAAGCCGAGATGAACGGACAGGAAGGATTCATTCCACAAAACTACGTTGAGATTCACACTCCAAGGTTAGAGACACTACAGTAAAACCCCTTTACAAGCACTGGACGGATGCCAGTTCATATATATCGTTTGAGAGAACAAATCTACCTATGCAAACCATTTGAAGGTCCAAATATCACAGCGAACAGTTTCTAATTTAGCAACAGGAATGCAGATTAAACACACATACATTTACAGTACCATTCAAAAGTTTGGACACGCTTACTCATTCACTTGAATGGGAAAGCATGTCCAAACTTTTGACTGGCACTGTATGTATGTGCCTGTGTAAATTTTGATTCAGTATCAATTAGACTAATTAGCACTTTTTTGATAATAAACTCAGGAACAGGAACAAGACTGTAATCACATATGTTCTAGGTTTGTCATTTTTGGGCTTGTGGACAAAAAAAGCTGTGAACTTCCTTGTGAACCAGAACTTCCTTGTTCTGGAGGAATTACAGCAGACGTGACACTGGCTGTAGGTGTGCGTGTTTGTGTGTGTGTGTGTGTGTGTGTGTGTGTGTGTGTGCATGTGTGTGTGTGTGTGTGTGTGTGTGCATGTGTGTGTGCATGTGTGTGTGCATGTGTGTTTTACATCAGATAAGCAGCATCATTATATCCTTTGTGTGTGTGTGTGTGTTTGTTTGTGTGTCATCAGGTGGTTTCAGGAGAACGCCAGTCGCAGCGCTGCAGAGGAAGTCCTCCGTTACAAAGGTGTGGGAGACTTTGTGATCCGAGGATGCCAGAGCTCCCCGGGAGACTTCTCCATCTCTGTCAAGTGAGTGAAGATCTGTGTCATTAAAAAAAAAACTCAGAAACTTCAACAAAAACTTGCAAGCATATTTTTTCACTGTAAATTAATTGCACCCAAATCCATCAACATACATTAATTGTCCCTGGTCTTTACACTCATCATCAGTTCAGTTCCAGATAAAAGATTTGGATTGGTTTATAACGCTAGCTTTGTCTCCAAACAAACGTCCTTGTCTTTAGCCTGGCTCCTTATCAGCCACAAAGATAAATTAGTTCATGTTAATCTGTAACTAGTTGGTATGCTACCTGTTAGCCACGTGGTGGCATTGTGCTAATTACATGTGTTCACAGCAAGACAGTAACATGTTGAATCAGGTGCTGCCTGTATAAAAAAGCTGACGTCTAAACACAAAATCAATCAGATTTATTAGCGATTAGATGATCAGCTCGCAGTCAGAAACAATCACGTGTTCACTGAACGGATTTCAGAGAAATTTAGTTCTTTCAGTGACATCAGCAAAACATTCAAACAATGTCATTTAGAGTATAATTACTAATCTGGTTGTTGATGTGTGGGCTTTAAGACATACAAATGGGATTGAAATCTCTTCAGATCAGTTACACTTTTTGGAGCCTGATTTAACGGTCACAAACAGAAAACCAATGTTTCCCCCTCGACGCCCATCATTATATATAAAAAAGATGTAAACTCTGACTCATCATCTCGCCCTCTGTGCTTCTCTGATGTGCTGCAAACTCTGCAAGACTTCACATATTTATAACCAGGAGACAGCTGCAGGAGCAGGGCTAGAGTAAACAAGACGGAGGCCGAGTTCCAGCTAGTTTACCTCATAGTGTTTACAGTCAGTCATACCACCAGTGAAACCTAGGGGTTGGAAAAAACAAACGATTGACCTATGTATCGTGATTTTTTTTTTGTATTGATTCTTTTCCCCTGAATCAATATTTAAAATTGTACATATTTTACATATTTTCTGTTTATACGGTACCGCTGACTACATCATATCCATTTCGGGCAAAACAGACCGAAAGCAGAACATGCAGAAAATCCATGTTATGTACTTCTTTACACTTGAAATAAATGTCAGACTGACTGACTGACATGTGATGTGCATTCTTTTTTAGAAAACAATTAGTTTTTTAGAAATGTCTCATGATATATTGTGTCCGGACGTGTATTATTCAACTTTTGTTTTTGTTAAAGAAGGAAAAGAAAAACGCAATACTCAATACGGTCAAATCGCAGTACTTCTAGAATCGCAATAAATGAAACTCGCAATACAAATCCATTCGGCAACCATGTATCCTCAAAGAATCAAATCGGGACAAAAGCACATCGTCCCAGCCCTATATGAAAACCTTCTGCACATTTTGCAGCTTACTTTAACTCTATTTTCTACTCTTAGTCGTTGTTGCTTACACTGTGCGCGGAGGATATCCACTACGGCCACCAGGGACTGTCTTATTCCTTTCTACAGAAGTAATCTTTGATGTTGTAGTTTTGTACAATGACCAGCAGAGGACAATCCAAAGCCGAAGAAACAGCTGATCCTCTGGAATGATGGAGCCTGAGGAGCCGTTAGATGCTAATATAACACTCTAACAACACACGCTTTGTCTTCCCTCAGACATGAGAGTGACGTTCAGCACTTCAAAGTGATGAAAGACAACAAAGGCCAGTACTTCCTGTGGTCAGAGAAGTTCACCTCCCTGAACAAGCTGGTGGAGTTCTACAAGTGTACATCCATCTCTAAAACCAGGGAGATCTACCTCAACGATGGCAGCTCGGACATTAAGAGCCCCCCCGCGACCCAGTCGGTAGGAGACATTTCTCTTCACACCTTAAATAGTTCAGTTAACTTGCTTAAACTAGACTTCTTAATGTCGCAAACGGCCACACCACTGTGACCTACTTCGGTGGGTTTCTTGTTAAAGTTGCGGTTCGGAAATGGATTTCTACTACTACAGCCCTTTTCCAGCATCAACAAACGGTGGTATGATATAAGATGACACGTTTAAGGCTGCAATTAACTAACCTACCAGGTATTCTCTTGATTAATTGATCAATTGTTTGTTCTATTACTTGTTAAAAAAAGAATAGCAAACTGTACAATTTCCCAGCGTCCAAAATGATGTCTGCAAATATCTTGTTTTTGCAAAAAAAAAAAATTTATCTTAGACGACAAAGGAAACCAGAAAACATTCATAATTGAGAAGCTGAAACGGTGTTTTTTTTTCTTACATTGGTGCTTAAAATGATATAACTCAAATGATAAATCGATTATCAAAGGTGTTAAAAAAGACGTTTTTCAAAGTCTCTGTGTGTTCAGCTCTCAGTACGTTTGGAGCTTCTACCTAAATCTCTGTGGTCTGAAGTTTAGTTTCTATATCTGCTTTATGTTATGTTTTTAATGTGAGCTTATAGGAATCGTGTTAAGGTACTGCTGGTGAAGACCCAACATACTAATTAAATGTTAAAAAATACCGAAACATTATTTTAAATTTTTCTATCAAGTTATTCACTTCACGCGTGTAAAAGAAGATGGTGTAACGAGGAAATGTTGTTAAAATAATGTTACTTTATGAATAACCTAAATAAATGATTGTCTTTGATTAATTGTTTGTCAATCAATTAACAAATGAATCAATGAACTTGAAACTTCTCACTTCAGCTCTAAATATTCAATGTGTTTTTATCATCGACGTCTTGCTGTTTATAACACTAATTTGCACTCTTGTTAAATTTGTACACCAGTTTTCTCAGTTTCAGTGTATTTTGAGGAAGTTATAGAAATACTGTTATACAAATAGAAATGACAACTGTCTACATGTAGTTCCTAATGTCACAGAGGGCTGTCATATACTTTGTGTGTTTTTCCTTCCTTTAGGTGAAGAGGGGAAGTTTGCCTGAGCAACGTAACACAGCTGCAGCCATTGTTGCTTCACCGCGCAGAGCTTCAGACCAGCCTCACAACCAGCTGGTACTCTCTCTCAACCTCTGCTTCTCAACCTTTATTAGTCTGATGTTTCCTACTGATTGACACCTGTCATGTCCCCAATGTGTTCATTGGAAAAGATTTTAGAACTGGATGAAATTTTAACACTATCAAATTATATAAAAGCAGATATTGTCACAATATTTATATATTTATACTATGTTGATTTTATGGTCCATTGGGTTAAGTTTGCATTCGTAATCCACTTGGACGCTTCAACCATTTATCTATTATTTTAGCTCGTATTACTTTTGTTTTATTTCAGTTGTTTTGACTGCTCTGCATCCTTGCAAACTAGTTTTTCACGCACTCTCAATTGCAACACATAATGTTCAGATGTCACAACTGGCTTAATATGTGGATACAGTACATATTACATATTTTTAAACCTGAATTTCCATTTTGGGCGGTGGTTAGCCCTGTCGCCTCACAGGCCCATCTGCGTAGAGTTTGCATGTTTTCTAGGTTTTCCAGCTTCCTTCCACAGTCCAAAAGTTGCAGGTCAGGTTAATTGTTGACTCTAAATTGCCCATAGTTGTGAATGTAAGCGTGAAAAGTTGTCTAGTGTCTACAGTATTCAGTGTCCAATGTCAGCCCTGTATACCCTGTATAGGATAAGCAGTCGCAGATAATACATGGGTCAATCATTTCCATATTTTTCAAATAAATTGAAATAATCCACAATCTTAACCCCAAGCAACTGTAGAAGTAACTCCTGGTGCCCAGTGGGCTAAGTGGCACTGGAGAATCACAGTTCTCCACCATATTATGGCTCATATGATAATTGTCTATTTAGTTTGCAGCTAAAGCAGAAACATAAAGTGTTTTTCCTTCTTTTCCAGGCTAAGAGATCGGGTCTGGAGGAGCGAGCTCACACCATCGGTCACACAGGAAGAAACAGCCCCGTCGCAGCTGCCTATCCCCCCCGTCGCACATCTGAAACCATGCCTCTCCCCCAGGTCAGCTGTCCTCTCTCCTTAATCTACTAAAAGTCAAACAATTGTGAAGAATACAATCAGTGTTTCATCTCGTCAAATTCCAATGTATTCCCTCAAATTTGCAGTTTGTGCACTCAAAATATGAATTTTGTTACCTATACATTCTGTGATTACATGTGAGCATTCATGTTTCTTGACTTTTGCAGTACTTGCTTTGCATCGTTTTTATTTTGTCTTACTATGTTTATTGTTATGCACCAAAATATAAAATTCCATTTCAAGGCAAATTCCTTGTATGTGAAAACCTACTTGGCAATAAACCTGATTCTAATAAGAACAACAGAATGTTTTTTTTTAATCATCATCATAAATAATGGTAAACAATTTAACAAGGCTGTTTTAAAAGCAGAGGTATTGATCATTTTCCTTCTTCTGTCCCACAGAGGGCGCCCACGCTGCAGGTGAAGGCGCTGTACGACTTCACCGCAGAAGAAGAAGACGAACTCGGTTTCAGCACGGGTGACATCATCGAGGTGTTGGATCGTTCTGACGCGTCCTGGTGGAAAGGGAAGCTGCGGGGGAAAAGCGGGCTGTTTCCTGCTAACTACACAATACAGCTGTGAAAAAAAAAACACCCCGGGCGATGCAGTTACTACTGCACACATTCACAGACTCGATGTGCAGTTGCATCAAAATGTGCTTTTGAACAGAAACACTGACTCATCCAATCTTTGCAACGCACATTCATCAAGCCGCCGTTGCCCAAAGGACTGTGAGTCTGTCAGTGTTTTCACATAATATTCACATATATACTGCACAAAGGAGCAGGAACTTACTATAACCTGCTTCATCTTTACCTGCTGCAGGTGGCACCCAGGAATGTTTTATAATTTGCATCATGACATGTCTGACAGCAGGTATTTATTTGCAAAGTGCTCATGGCCGGTCTGCTGATGAATCTAACGGTTTCTGCTTGTGTTGTAAGTGTATTCATGTTATATACCACAAAAAGGTTTGTAGGAAATTTCCTCAAGAAGTCTGAATGCTAAACATAGACGTGTAACTCCCTCACAATAAAATTGGGTTTTTTTAATCACTGATTTGATGTTTAAACTTAATACTCTGAATAATGACGGCCTTCTGGGGACATTTATACGAAGAAAGGCCAATGATGTAATTTATATAAGGACTTCCTAAAATCTACAGTAGATTCATGCTGTTTTTATTACTTCTATGGAACCCTGAAATTGGTTTATTAAGGGATTGTCCAGTTGCATAAGGACAACCAGAGCCAGCCAAAAATAAACTCAGAAGTAAAGAAAGTTAGCCTTCAAAATAAGTTAAACTAGACCCTGTGTCCTAATTAACAGCCTGGGGATTCATTTATTAACCATGCATTTACACAGATGTGTGTGTATGTAATGCGTAAGAACATTGCCACGCAAAGTGTAGAATTTACCAACTTGTACTTACACTTAGGAATGTGTGTAAATATAAGCACAGCTCTGGCCATGCTTAAGGACAGAATCTAGTACAAATATATTATTCTACAAATAAAAAGCATTTATGTGTCACAGTATGCATAACGTAATCAACATCCACATATGTCATGTGTTTCCTTAAATTAGAAAACACTCAATTAGTCATTTGTCTAGTTGCCTAATTGCTGTCAGACCCGATAAAATACAGCTGTGACAAATGTTTGAAATATAGTGCAATGGCTTATCTTGCGTTATGGGAAGACTTGGCAAACAGTGCGCTCAAAGATCGCGCTGATCTGCTTGGCGAGGGCACAGAGTGGCTTCTAAGTAGGTACCGCTTCCCCAAAAATGTACTGCTGGATTTGGGTCGTGATATTCGTGACCTTCTCCCATGCAGCAGTTTTTCTTTTGTTTGTAATAACTCCTGCACTGAGTGAACCAAACAATATTTGTTGGTTGGATTCAAGTCTAGAAGTACCTCCATTTCTGTGTTTGAGAAGTTCTTCTTCTTTGCTCTCTTTGCCATTATGGCGGTGAGGGAAAAAACACATTCACGTAGTTGATAAAGGGATGTGTTGTTATCACGTATGGTTAATTGGAGGTGTTTCTGAATGCTTTTGAATGCCTAATCTTGAACGAGCATCGTTAAGAACAGTTGGGATTTATCAAGATTGATTACTTACTGATGTGCATACGATTGGCTTGCATGCTTTTGATAAATGCAGATTTTTTTGTACTTAAGCACATTGCCTATTTCATTCGTAAGACAGAATTTAGAACATTTTCTATGCACTGTTCATAAATAAGGCCCCTGGATCCTACAGGATGTAGCATCTGCTCGCCCCTCCCACCAACACCACCAACACCAAAAAAGGGGCATTAATAACATAATCAGGCTGATCTATTTACAGGTGATTGATAATAAATGGACTGCAATTATATGTAGTGCTTCAAAAAGGGCCTTTCATTTACCTATGCACACATGGATGGCAGCAGAGCAAATTGCATGGCCTTTGGGAGGAATAATGGTTCAGTGTTTGGCTTAAGGACACTTCAACATGTGGACAGGAGGAGCTGGAGAGCAAACTAACAATTAATACCTCCTGAGACACAGCCACCTCGTACATATAATCTGGTTTTCATCTTTACAAGTTGATGAGAAGTACCTAAATGCACCATCAAAACTGACCCTCCTTTTCTGCTGAAATTCACATTATCCATGAAAATAATATGTTTAAGGGATGCATAATGTTTATGTTACAAGTAAAAGTCCTGCATTCAAACTCCTACCTCAGTAAAGGTATATAAGTATTAGCGCTTAGCGAACACTTATTAGGAACTTATTCAGTAACCCCAGAGTAGATACAAGTATACCCTTCTTCTTTGGACAGCTCCAGCATTAGCTTAGCCCAGCGATCCGGCAGGTAACTGGTTCTAACTAGCCTACTGCCTCGAATTGAGACAGTGACAAAATACGCCATCGTTCCTATTTACTTATTGTGATTTAGAGTCACAGCGTGTACAAAAAGCAACGATGAGACACAGCCATCTTCTAACCGTTAAACAAACCGGGAACTAAATTCTCAGACAGGCTTGCCGCGAGCATATATACCGCACCAAGTACTATATTCTTCCGCCTGAGAATATAGTTCCCGGTTTGTTTACGGTTAGAAGACGGCTGTGTCTCATGTTACGTTGTTTTTGTACACGCTGTGACTCTACAAATCACAACATGTAAATAGGAACATGTTTGCGTTATTTTGTCACTTATTCGGAGCAGTAGGATTACTGGAACCATTCACCTGCCTGTTCTGTGATGGGCTGATGCCGCTGGAGACATCAGACAGCGTTACAGCACGCACAGAGATGAGAAGGGTATGTATCGACTTGTCTAACTCTGGGGGTTACGGTGAATAAGCTAAATTCCCAATAAGTCGGCGTGTTCCTTTAAAGATTAATCTTCAACAATGGGTTGTATTTTGTACATTTATCAAATGTAAAATCCTCATCTGAAAACTTACTATCTAGTAACGTAGATAACTTTAGAGGAGTAGAAAGTATAGTTTTGTATCTGAAATGTAGTGGCGTAGAAAGTTGCATAAAATGGGCTCAAGTAAAGTTGTCCTACAAGTAGGCTATACTGTAGTACAGTACTTGAGTAAATGTTAAAAAAGCATTGTTTAAGAATATAATCTCACCCTAGCCAACATAAATATGGTGTTTATTTTTTAAAGTCAGTTCAACCTGTGAACAGGTGACTTTCCCATACATTTCTGTAGAACAACTTTTGTTTTTATTTTGAAAGTTCTACAACAGGAAGTTCTATAATAACGGAGTGGGCCGTGTTGACTTCCAAACAGTAGTTAGTCCCGCCTCCTGCTTCCCACCTGAGGGACTCACCTGAGCATCTGCCGTGACGTGCCGTGCCTGTCCGCACAGGTATCGCAGCATCAGAGAGCAGCGGACCCGGAGATGGCGGAGTCTCAGCTGGTGTGCATGGACGACGAGCACGTCAACGAGAAGATCCCGGAGACTAAACCGCAGTTTTACTACAGCGAGGAGCAGCGTGCGGCTCTGGAGCAGCTCCTGAAGAACGGGGACGGGGCCTTCAAGATGCGCCTCAAAGAGGACAACGTCAAGGACTTCCTCTGCGCCAGGGAGATCAAATTCATCCGGGAAACTTTTCATGAGTACGAAACGGACAGTGACTCTGAGTCTGCAGAGCATGAGAAGTCCAAGGCGTCCTCCATTGCTGACTCCGGTGTCCACTCCACCTACTGGCCCGAGATGTCGGACACCGAAGTCCCGTCTCTGGACATCGGCTGGCCCGGCAGCAGCGGCGTTTACAAGGGGGTGACCCGGGTGTCCGTGTTCTCCCATCCACCCAAAGAGTCCGGGCCGCATATCAAGGAGGTGGTGAGGAGGCTCATACAAGAGGCACACAAGGTAACTTAACTTACATTGTTATATATTATTATATTATTATTGATAGACTATGATAACTAAATAATTTTTTTAGTCTAAAAAGTTATTTTATTTCTTAAATCAAATGAAAGCAATCTACATTTTTCCACCTGTTTCTAATACAAATAGGCCAACACGTTTATGAATAATAGCCTATAGCGTCATTTAAGCAACACGATTATTGTACATCCGCTCAATCCCAGAATCTTTTGGTTAAATTATCCTCACCCCTGGTTGTGTTTTACCCCACTTTTTTGACTCTAATAATAAATGGTCAGTAATTAATGCCTTCATTTATGTGAGAATCATGAGAACAACATGAGGCAAAGGGAGCAAAATTAATTCAAACCTTCATAAACCAAACAATTGAGGCTACAGCTCACAATTATGTTTTAATCTATAATTGTCTTGATTAATCAATTAAAATATCAGAAAATGTTGAAAAATGTTCATCCCCCTTTACCAAAGTCAAAGGTGATGGCTTCACATAGCTTATTTTGTCCGACCAACAGTCAAGCCAGCAAGTATTCACATTTGAGAAGCTATAATTTAGGATTTGTTGGCATTTTTGCTTGAAACAAATGACTTGCATAACAAATCAATGATCAAAATAGTTGCTGATTAAAAGCTAAAAACCATAATTTCTGCTGCTGCTTACAGCATAATTTAGGTCAACTCTTTCTATGACGCATGCATGTAATTACATTCAGATAGAAATATATGCATCTGCAAATAATAAAGCATGCAGATTAAGTTTAAAGTTTGAAAGTTTAAAAAGAAAGTTGGATCTACTAAAATCCCAAAGGCCGAGTTTATTTGTAGACTAAGGATCGACCACCATGTTGAACCTGAAGTCTTCATGTTGCCCTAAAAAAGACAAAGTAAAATGCATATGACCATATGTAAACCGACCGTGCCGTAAAACTTATCAGTGTCTTCTTGTACTTTATGTCCCTGACCTGAATTACTTGCAAAACAGTACTTCTGAAATATTCAAAATTATCACCTCTTACAGGTGAAAGAGACCAAGCCCCAGGCTGAGATTAATCTCTTACCGCTTAGCCAAAACATGCATGTTATGGATTAGATTTATTGACTATAACCACAACATTGGTTTTGGGGAAATATAAGAAATGCTCCATTTCGTATCAGTTGTCTTTATGCTAAGCTAACCTAACCAGCCGCTGGCTGTAGTTTAAAGTGAGAGTGATATTCTCATCTTACTACATTTCAAACTATTCCTTTAACTTTTGTTTAGAGTTTTGATTGCGGTAATGCACAAAAGTTGGTTTATAATCCTTTACATCCTTAAATTTAATAAAACATTAAACTAGTTTCATGTAGATTTGCACAAGAGAAAAGATGGCTTTTTCTGTTCTCACTCGAGATGGTTTACAAGGATAACGGTGGCAGATTTAGCGTCGAAATAATTTTTTTTAAACAATGGGTCTTTGACTTCACACATGAGTAAACAAAAGCGGGCTTCTAATTTATGGCCAGTGACTGTCTATTTTACCATCTGAAATGCCACTGGTAGATTTAATCAACTGTAGCTAACTAACTAGCTAACTAAGCTAACGTTGGCTTAATGAATCCATTGTAAAGAACATCTTTCACTGACGTGAAATCTTCATTTTTCCAGCTGACTCGTTCTAATTTCTAACCGACAGCCGTGTATTTTGTCAGATAAAGAAAGACAGAGTAGGTACAGAAATATCCCCAGGCACTCTTAACCTTCCCTCCGAAACCTAAAGTATGTAGCATTATTTACACGGCTAATTAAAGATGCAGTAATAACCGACTTATGTTCGCCTATAAAACCTAATATATGCACACAGAAAATCATATTTTGCACATGCAGCATTTTCCAGTAAGACATTAAAAGGGGAAGGGTTAACAAAGCCTACAGCATCAATAAAAAAAATGCACATCAACGAGTCTTATGCAAGTTTAAACAAGCTGAGTTGTATGTGGTGCCTACTCCGGCCATGCAGCTCTAAATGTCAGCTTCACATCAGAACTTGCAGAACTTGCACCCCCCCCCCCCCCTAACGTCATGCAGCCCAGGTTTGGGTTGGTGCTTCTTTATTTTTCCCTCACCCACTCAGAGATTCCAACAGCTGCCTCTGATTGGATGACCTCCCAGGTATGCAAGTAGAGAACTCTCACCTGTGATTGGTGAGACATGCAGCACCAGAAGCTACAGTTGCAGGTAATAGGGTTTGTTCAAACTGGCACAGAAACACAGTTTCTCTTTTTGAGGTGTGGAGGATCGTAAACGTATCCGGAACAAACCGTTTGAGTGGCTGAGGGATTGGTTGGTCGGAGCTCTTTGAAAGCGGATAGCTGCAGAGCTGTTATTGGTGAATAATTGGACATACTTTGACGCCTAAGTTAATCCTCATTAATATCTGTTTACAGTAACCTACTCAGGTCCATGACAGCTTGAGTAACTGACGACATGCTGAGATTGCTCCCCTTGAGGTGAAGTACTACCGTAAATCATCTCCTGAAAGCCTGCATAAACAAAACACCCTGGAAAAGGCTACAGGAGATTATCTCAAATCAAGAGATGAAGCACAGCTGTGTAATTTATGTTACAATGAGCTGTGGGTTGCAAGTAGAAATGGTTTTCAGGCCAGGTGTAGCTCTACATGACAGATAGAGAATTAGGAAGTTTCTGGTTGAACTGCATTTAAGAGTAAGAACAGTCTTGCAGAAAATTAAGTTTTGCCAGTCAGGTGAGATAATCTTGTTTTTAATGTAGTCTTCATCTCTCTGAAACCATGTAGTGTATTTCCTTTATTTTCCAACCTTAGACTTCTACTCCGCTACATTTCAGATGCAAATATTGTACTTTTTACTCCACAACATTTGTCCGGCAATTTAAGTCATTTTTCAGATTACAATTACTGTCCAGTGAAAACCACCTATCTCCAATTTGGTGATTTTGAAGGTTGCTGATAAACTGAGGTAGGAAGTGTTTCTTTATGGGTTGAGAGCATTCTCCTACATCTTAAGTAGATTTTCTTTCAGGGATCACCAAAGTGATTACACTTGATCCTGAGGGGAACATGAATGTGAATACCAAAGTCCATGGCACTGCATGTAATAGTTGTCGGGACATTTCACTCAAGGCCACAAATGTCCATCCCACGTTGGCGCTAGTGGTAAAAAGTCAGGGGCTCCCTAAAGTCAGTAGGATTCATCCTCTGAGGACCATAAATGTCTGTACGAAATTGAATGGAAATCCATCACAAAAGTGTTGAGATATTTCAGTCTGGACCAGAGTGGTGGGCCACCAGCTAAAATAAAATACCACTTTTATTTCTGAAAGGTCTTAAAACCGATGGATTTACTTTGAAAGATGTGTAACTGTCTCCTTCCCTGGGCAAATGTTTTTCTCAATACGCATCTAATAACCAGTTAACATGACATGCGTTTGTTGACATACATGTTCTTAATTTAGACTCACGGGTGGTTTACTTTTAATAATTGATGTCAAATAAAATTTGACCGAGAGATGCTGTCACACCCTAAGGAAAACTTGTTTGGATCAACTTGTTGGATCAGGCCCAAACATGTAGAGAGCCGCAATAAGGAAACTGAAAAAAGACTCACATGATCACTCTAAATTACACACACAAGAATATAAAACCACCGTGTGGCTGAAAAACAGTCATCATGTTTGTTTAATAAATTATACAGTATTAAAGATACACTGAAAATAAGACAAAAATGGAAAGCCCATTAGTGAGTTCTGCGTGCTATAGACTGATTCCTATATAGTGGTACAGTATGTACTGTATCTTGTTTCTTGTGGCAGAAACTGCTGTTGAAATAATTAGCGATGTTAATCCTAGCCATTGCTGGACTGTATCCAAACTGTCTTGGTTAACATTTGAATCACCTGGATAAACAAGTTCCACAGAATCATCAACTGCCTCGGTAAATTATACTTCAATTTTAAATCACAACACTTATAGTAAGTTGGTGAAGTGACATTGTGTTTACAGACAGTGGGAGTGGTGAAAATGTTAACGAGTCTTAATGTTGCAGCAGTCGGGTTCTATATTGGCTGCTCTAAAAGGCAGCGGTGTGTGAATTATCAAACGCCCAGAAATCATCAAATGTGATATCAGTAAAGTGCACACACATACACGTCTTTACCAAGCCACCTCGTCGGGGATGTTTTACAGTGAAACTAAATGAGAGGAAAAAGAATCCGAGAAACACCAGAATGATATGGGCTAACAGGACAAACATCTGTAGTCTTAGTGAAGGTTATGGCGTTTCGTTGTCCTGCCGTCCAGTGGAGCAGTGGTGGAGAAGTATTCAGTTAAAAGTAGCAATCCTGAATTAAAAAATAACTCAATTAGAAAAGCCAGCAACAGTCATGCAATAAAAATGTTAAGTTGAAAGTCATTTTGAAGGCAAAATGTCCTTAAAGTAAAAGTACGGAGGCTATAATTCAGAAAGAAATGCCCCATGTGAGTGTAGCAATGGATACAATGTTAAAATTGTAATATTTTAGCCAAGTATAAAAGATAGCTAGCTAAAATGAATGTATCAACAGTTAAAATCCTAAATCGAAAAGTACAATATTTCCCTCTGAAGTGTAAAGAAGCATGGAATGGAAATACATTTCGTGCGTGCAAGTATGGCATGTGGAATATTTATATTTATTCATGTTTATATCAATATTTGTATCTGTATTTGTGACTGTCTTGTGTATCTGTAGTTTACCTTGACCTTGACTTTGCATTTGAATCAGTCCCTGCTGTGTTCCCCAGGTGGTGGCCGTAGTCATGGACCTCCTGACAGACCTGCAGATCCTCCAGGACCTACTGGATGCGTCGTCACGGCGCGGGGTGGCTGTCTACGCTCTGCTGGAGGCCAGGGGAGTGCCCCACTTCCTGGATATGTGCACTCGGCTGCAGGTTAATGCAGTGCATCTGCGGGTGAGGAGTGAGCTCAGCAAACACTGGAGAGCATGACAGAGGGCTATAGAGGGAGGGAGGATCACTAATACAATAAACAAAGAGCAAATAAAGATGGGAAGTTTTAAGGAAAACACCTCAGTGGGTCACTGCTCTTCCTCCTTCAGCAGACAACGACACTAATTATCATGGGTTAAAAAACATGTATCATATCTCACGAGATTTAGGAAATTACTGATAAGTAGAAGACAATATATATGACCTCAAGTGTGTTTGGTTCGGTGTTGTGTAAAAAAAAAAATTACTCTGGCCTGTTAAAACATGACATTATGAATTTGCCTTATCAAATACTTTTATTCTAAAATGTATTCAGGTCTTCTAAAGGGTCCATGCCTTCAAACCACATACGTCTAAAAGAATAACCCATTTTCCCACTTACCCCTCGTGGTATCATGAATATTGTTTCATGTCTATTTGCCAAGGCTTTGCTACTGATACTTCTGCCTTCACTGCAACACAATGAAGGAGGAAGGAATTTCATTTGTGGTGCTCAAAGCATTGAAAAAACTCAACACCACCCTTTTTTCCAGGAAATGTGTCCAGGATACTCTGGATAATGGCACAATTAATCTAGCAATTTTGTATTACTTCTTTAGCTAAGTATTGAATGAACAGTAAAAATCGTTAGCTGAAATCAACATGTTTACATATTACGTTGGCATATGAGTAGCGTAATGTGTGCCCAGTAGTGATTGATCAAAAGAATGAACCACATTAGAAGAAATTGAGTTTCTTAATAATATTTACATGCCACACAAGTATTACAAATGCATACCTCTCATTTTGACCAACCTATGGAAAATTAGGGTAATTACAAAAACTTTTCATAAATTTTCATAAAAAGTAAAAGAAATGAAAGTGAATTATTAATGGAGTGTATTTTTTAAAGAATACCTAGAATATAAAATTTTTGAAATAATCATGCTTTTTGCCCCACCTATGAATTTAACGGTTAAACATTATCATCCTACTTTTCTTAATTAACTGCTATTCTATGTGTTGCCGAACCGGAGAAATGACTGTTAGTGCTGTTCTAGATTCAGAGAGAACAGCCGTTTCACTGAGACTGTCATCCTATCTCCACAGGGACACAATAGCCGGCCTTATCTGCTGTATGCAGAGTTTTGTAGCTCTGGCCTAGTCTAACTGGAGCACTGGAATACCTGCTTGTAGTGGTGTCAGTTGATAAGGCAGTGAAAGGCCTTTTCAGCGCACTGGGCTCTGTTACTCTTACTTCTCACAAATGAACATTCATAGATCCTGAGAACAGATCCAAAGACTGTAACTCGATGCTTCGGCAGAGGAAAAGCTCCTCCCAGTATGTCCACTCAGTATTTACGTCTCCTTTCCTTTCTCTTCCCTAAGTAAACACATATGGCTCAAGTTTTGCCCTTTCTTAGTTGACTTAAGTTGAATATAAGTTGACTTTATGTTGCAAGGTGTGACAGCTCAGTTTGACTTGGCACATCTTCAGATCAGTCATACTTGACATGGCAGGGGATGTTTAATAGCTGGGGCTGAGTGAGTTTACTCAGGTTTTAGCCGTGTGATGCTAGGCCAGCTCAAGTGTGTAATCGAGTGGGTGTTTCTTTACAGAATCTCCGTGTGCGGATGGTGAGAGGTTCAGGGCTGGCCCTGTCATTTGGAAAGCTGCCCGGGTCTCTGTGCTCTAAATACATGCTGGTGGATGGAGAGAAAGTCATGTTTGGGTCTTACAGGTGAGCATGAATATCCAGCAATGTCTTAAACTCACCAATTCAGCCGTTCACAGCTGAGACAGGACTGTGGGGGTTTAACACCAAAACTGAACACATACTGAGTCTTTCCACTTCTTGTGCATGAGGTCTGTTTTTTTTTTTGTGTGTTTCTGGTAACTCTTTTGTGAGTAAGCGGAAAAGAAATATGAGTACTTTAGAGCTCTCTTTTTTTCATGTTATGAGCTATGAAGAAAAACCAATAAGATGGCATAAATAAATACAAAACGTAATAAAATATATCATATAGTAAGTCATAATAAAACATTTCACAGGATTTTCCTCAGCAGATAGAGAAAGTACATAGTTTCATGAACATGAAATGGTTTAGGAAAATTATTTCTACCTTTTTAAAAAGTACAATCATTATAAATATTACTTCACTCATTTTTCAAAACATTAGATATTTCTCCATTGTATTAGCTACAATTCACTTAATATAAATATTGCTTCATTTCATTGCGCAAGTTCCATTTATTTGCATGTGAAACTAAAACTCATGAGTTTCACACTCTGAGATTAGGGATGTAACGGTATGAAAATTTAACCTCACGGTTATAGTGACCAAAATGATCACAGTTTTCGGTATTATCACAGTATTTTTAAAAGTGTGTTCAATGTGTTCAGAATGCACGATAGATCTAAACAAGCTGAAATAGTTTCAAAAAGTGTAAGTGTTTATTGTATTAGAAAAATATAGGCAATAGGCTTGTAAAAACTACTGAAAACTGGCTTCAGAAACCCTGGCCCGCTGTAGGGTGTCCGGTAAGAACTTGAACCACAGAGGTCTGACTTTGAGATCCAGGAAGATTTATTTACAACTCGAACATGAAGTTAACTATGAAGTTGTGTTTGACGTTACATGTGAAGTTGGATGTGGTTCTGAAATATAAAATAATAATGCACATTAATAAGCATCTGACTTAGGGCTGCACAATTAATCGATTTTGGCTTTTGCGTGATCGAGCGATATTTAAAATGAGTCATAGAACGCTCCTTATCAAAGTTTTTGCAAAGCCACTCTAGCGCTCCATAAACCACTGTCTGATCACGTGCCTCTGTGAGCCAATCAGAGCTGTTCCCTGCCTGCACCGCGCAGCTTAGTTTCTAGATGTAGAAAGTCACAGAGGACAGAGCAACGTGAGGAAAATTCCACAACAGGTAGCAGTCGGTCATCATAAGCCAGACACAATGTTTACCAGTTTACCAGTAAACGCAACATTATGTCCTGTGGTTTTGGTTTTTTCTAGACAACAGCAATGACCATAGTGCTAGTTTGTGTCTGTTAGCTAATAGCTTTAGCAGCAGACTGTTTGACGTCCCGTTGTTGGAAATACAGTCACACTACACCGGCGTTCGCGTCAGCATTTTAGCTGTGTTTAATCCAGTTACTACTGTGGCTAACAGTAGGCTAACGTTACCTGCTGTGTAACGTGTTATTAGTGTTTATGGTAGCTAACGGTAGGCTAACGCTACCTGCTGTGTAACGTGTTATTAGTGTTTACTAGCGTGACATGCAGCGATGTTTATGTTGCCTCTAATGTGGGTTTCGGAGCATCAGAGCGCAACGCAGACATGTAAGTAGCAGTGTAATGAGCCAATGAAATCCGCGTTGCTATTTCGTCAGGTAGATACCTTACGGCAAACATGCATGTGTGGAAAGCGGTCGCACAACAGCTGAAATGGCATACTCATTCACAGTATACTTCAATAAAGGACGAATGTAGCACAATATGGATGTAAAAGCAGTTATAATTAGCCTATGTGACAATAAAATTTGTTTTGGTTAAATCAACAAATAATCGTGATAATTAATCATGATCTCAATATTGATCAAAATAATCGTGATTATCATTTTGGCCATAATCATGCAGCCCTAATCTGACTTACTATAAACATTATTTACCAAAACTAAATGTTATAGCCACCAGCATATAACAAGAAACAATACTAAGAATTACATTAATTTCTCTGTAATAATTAACATAAATGTAACATATTGCTCAGTAACACAAACTGAGAATAAGCCACATCTATTACAGCACACATATCCATAACGGAGCAAACAGTGTAATACACCTTTAATAGATAAGCACGTGGCTCAACAGCGCTAGTCTGTTTACTGGAGATTGCACCTTGCTAGCAAACTGCCCTAACACAACCTGAATATCAACACGTGGCTGCACAAGTAATATTAAACAATCTGCACATCTATCAGCTATGCAATAAGAAACAGCAATATTATCAAGGTGATATTATATCTCTCTCACTCCAAATAAATGTCACGTTGTAACATGGGATAAACCACATCGTAGCAGAAAACGTATTGAAATATAAATAAACGTAGCTTTAATGTTTACACAGATAATGAGGCAGTAAAACCCATGACAGTTTAAGAAGCTACAGAATAGTTTTAACTTACATTCTGGGCTACACACATCACTTCAACAAGTCCGAAAACGGGAAAGGAATGATGAAGAAAAAAGTCTGTTTACAGCTGCTGTTCTGTCCCCTTCTCCTGCCTGAGCACGAGTGATTGGCAGAAGATCAAAGCGATGACTCTCGTCACTGATTGGTCAATCATCTCAGGAGAGAGAGCAAGTGTTACTATCAGTCCCTCCAGAAAAACGCGATTATGCAATCGCATAATTCAATGCATAATCAGCCAAAGTCCGCATATTTATGCGGGGGCCGCATTTTTTTCAAATACGCCGCACTTTCGCCGCATAAATTGCCGATTTCCGGGCAAAATATGCGGGGCTTGCATGATTTCATAATCCCTGCATTTTCATTGCAAAAAAGTCACATATCTTAGCAGAAAGTTGAAAAATGTTGCGTTTACTTCACACAAGAGCAGCCATTGTCCCCTGTTGCCATGGGAACGTTATGAAGTGACGTAATTACGCGACATGCACATCATCGAAAAGCAGCGTGTTGGGGGAATCACTTTTTTTCTCTTTCATCAAACCACAGTTTTTGCAAGTTCCTGCAATTTCATCGCATGAAATTGCATAAATATCCCGCATATTCCATCACATTTTTTAAGAAAACATGCCGCATAATCAAGGATTTTTGCCCACAACAATCACAAAAAAACTCTAAATTTTTCTGGAAGGACTGTACTACGGCCTTTTTTACAAGGCTGATAAATGTCCTGAGTGCTGTCATCTTCTCCTCCCGCCATGTTTCCAACTTCAAGAAACACAGTCTGACTACGTTTACATGCAGCCAATAACCCGTTCAAAACCAAAATATTAGCAATAACCCGGTCGCGCACGGCCATGTAAACACAAAAACCAAATAATATAAACCCGAATATGCTCATATTCCGGTTTTTAAAAACCCGAATATGCTACCTGGGTTACCCCTTTTCTAACCCGAAATTTTGGTCATGTAAACGCGTATCGGCATATCCCCATCAAAAGGAACATTGATTTGTGTTCTCGCGATGTTCTATTCGCAAGGAATCTTGGTCTTTTGAGTAGAGGAACTTCTTGTATGTGCCAGAAAACATAGTTATAATAATAATTATATACTATAATAATATAGTTATATATATGTCAATGCAGAAAACCTGCGCCGGATATACCGGAAGTAAACAAGAAGTAGAGGTAAACAAGGCAGACGCAGCACAGCACCACACTTTTTGGGAGCCGAGGAGGAAACCAATTTCTTTATTAGTGTGGTGAAAACCATGAATATAATGTCTTTTGTTGACGGCAGAAAGTACCGAGATAGTGAGATTTATAAGAAGGTGACCGAAAAGTTATTGCGTCTTAAGGTTGTCCGTAGGCTACGTCCAGACGCTAACCGTCGCGCGCCGTACATCGGATATTGCCAATTGATTACAAATTCCATGTATACAGGAGTAACTCTCTCTGCTCACGCATAAACGGGTTATTCCGAATGTTTCAGAAACCCGAATAGTGACCTTAACCCGACCATAACCCGAAAATTGACAGCTTGTAAACGTAGTCACTGTAAACTACGCAGTGCGCCGCATGGCAACTTCAGGAGACTTGGATCAAGCTGGGAACATGCGGTTTCCACGCCGTAGTAATCCACCGTGATAATTATGATATTTTAAATGAAAACTGTAATTGTTATTGTCAACATTTTTACCGTGGTTTACCGTTACACCGGTAATCGTTAAATGTTTAGAGGCTTTACATATCAAAACAACTTTCTCTAAAAGCTTCATGCTACAATAGAAAAGCACTCAGACCAGCACACTAATAACTCCTTAATGACTTTATGAAGCATATTAAACTTGTGTATTGACTGGAATGCTTTTTACAGCACTATCTCTTTATCTACCCTTGGTTCTGCACATAAGTCTGTTTTTGTAGATCAACTTGTTGACTCTTGTGATTACTGATTGAGGCAGACGTGTAAATCCTGCTTGAGATTATTACGAGAAGGCAAAAACATCTCTGCGGGTCACCTAAGTGCTTATTTAAAATGATTAACCAGGTTCAATGAAATAATTACACCGCCTACATTAGTTAACCCTTACACCCCCTATCCAATGAATGGAGAGACAGAGGTTATCATACCTCCTAACAGTGTAGTTTAATACATATATATTTAATTATTATTGGGGATCACTATTAGTACTATAAGAAACATTAAGGATGTGTAAAGTCAATATGATGACTAAACATTTAAACTATTCTTTGTTTTATATTTTTTAACACTAAAACATTGAGTATGAAGCTCAGAAATACTATAATTTGTTTTAACCTTAACACAGCCTTAAAATCAGCATTTAAGGCATATGTATGCTCAAAAGAAACAAACAAAAACAAAAAAAGGTTGTTTGAGGTGTTGTTTGACACATTTCTTTTTTATAGCTGGTCCGAACAGCCACATTCAAAGGTAAGGTGAAAAGCCAACCATAGAGAGAAGTGAGACACAATAATCGGTCAAATATGGCAATGATGGGGAATAATTTTGGACTATCTTTCTCTGAAAGGCCATTCATGGTGTTGCACTTTGTCGTAAACTCAAAGTGACAGAAATACTTGCACACCTGGTCATTACTGCATGAAATGGGCGTGATTGTCGGCTCCTCGGTTTCAGAAAGATACGATTCGAAAATTCTCGGACGTGCACATTTCCACACTTAGACATGGTAGCTTTATTGATGATGATGGAGATTACTCAACAAGTTAAGATCATAATGGTCTCTAAAGATCAAACCCTGATTGCGAGTGCACGTTTAGCCGATTTTAAGGGCACTCTTTTAAGCAATTTGTGGTGTTTTACATACAGTATATTTACGTACATGTATGATATTTAGAAGAAAGGCAAGGCAAGGCAGCTTTATTTGTATAGCACATTTCAGCAACAGGGCAATTCAAAGTGCTTTACATAAAACATTAAAGAGCAGTTAGAAAACAATTTAAAACAATTTTAAAACATTAATAAACAAATTAAAACAAGAATAAAATTGATAGTGCAGTATAAGAATAAAAGTTACAGTGCAGTATAAGAAATTAAAGTTAATAAAATAGATTATTTAAGGAAAAGCAACATCAAAAAGATAGGTCTTTAGCTTAGATTTAAAAGAACTGAGAGTTGCAGCGGACCTGCATGTTTCTGGGAGTTTGTTCCAGATATGTGGAGCATAAAAACTGAACGCTGCTTCCCCCTGTTTAGTTCTGACTCTGGGGACAACAAGTAGACCTGTCCCAGACGACCTGAGAGGTCTGGGTGTAGTAGCAGATCAGAAATGTATTTTGGCCCTAAACCGTTTAGTGATTTATAAACCAGTAAAAGTATTTTGAAATCAATTCTTTGAGGCACTGGAAGCCAGTGTAAAGACTTCAGTACTGGAGTGATGTGATCCACTTTCCTGGTTTTAGTGAGGACTCGGGCAGCAGCGTTCTGAATCAGCTGCAGCTGTCTGATTGATTTTTTAGGGAGACCTGTAAAGACACCGTTACAGTAGTCAAGTCTACTGAAGATAAAAGCATGGACAAGTTTTTCCAGATCTTGCTGAGACATAAGTTCTCTAACCCTTGATATATTTTTAAGGTGATAATATGCTGATTTTTTAATTATGTTAATGTGGCTGTTAAAATTTAGGTCTGAGTCCATGACTACACCAAGATTTCTGGCTTTGTCTGTTGTTTTTAACATTGTCGTTTGAAGCTGAGCGCTGACTTTCAATCGTTCCTCTTTTGCTCCAAAAACAACCACCTCTGTTTTTTCTTCATTTAATTTAAGAAAGTTCTGGCACATCCAATCATTAATTTGTTCAGTGCACATATTTAATTGTTGTATTGGGCTATAGTTCCCTGGCGATAAGGTTATGTAAATTTGTGTGTCATCTGCATAACTATGGTAAGTTATTTTGTTGTTTTCCATAATCTGAGCCAGTGGAAGCATGTAGATGTTGAACAGAAGAGGCCCCAGAACTGAGCCTTGGGGAACTCCGCACGTCATATTTGTATGCTCAGATGTATAATTACCTATAGACACAAAGTAGTCCCTATTCTTTAAATAGGATTCAAACCACTTTAGTACTGAGCCAGAAAGACCAACCCAGTTTTCCAATCGGTCAAGCAATATGTCATGGTCTACTGTATCAAATGCAGCACTAAGATCAAGTAATACTAAGACTGAAATTTTGCCACTATCTTTGTTTAAGTGGATGTTATTAAAGACTTTAACTAGAGCCGTATCAGTGCTGTGGTGTGGTCGAAAACCTGACTGGAAGGCATCAAAACTGTTGTTTAGCAATAAGAAAAGGTTGAGTTGTTCAAAAACCACTTTTTCTATGATTTTACTTAAAAATGGAAGGTTTGATATTGGCCTATAGTTGCTCATTAGTGTCGTGGTCTTAGATTGTTCTTTTTAGGAGTGGCTTGATGACTGCAGTTTTCAGGGCCTGTGGAAAGATACCTGAGAGCAGAGATGTTTACAATCTGTAGAAGATCAGAAGCCAAACACTTCGAAACATTTTTGAAAACACCCGTTGGTAGAATATCAAGGCAACAGGAGGAGGTTTTCAGATGTTGTATAATGTCCTTCCAGGTTTTAGAGTTGATCGTATGAAATTGTGTCATGTTGGAATTTGTTTTATGCGTGCATACTGTGACAACACATATCCTGTACTTGATATGGAGGCACTGACTGTTTGTCTAATTTTCTGAATTTTGTCTGTGAAGAAGGAGGCAAAGTCGTTGCAAGCCTTGGTAGACAACAATTCAGATGCTACGGGTACTGGAGGGTTTGTTAATCTATCAACAGTAGCAAACAAAGCACGTGAATTATTATTGTTTCTGGCGATAATGTCAGAGAAAAAGGACCGGCTCTTGCATTTCTTAGTTCCAGATTATAAATGCGTAAGTCTCTCTTTATAGGTGTTATAATGGACCTGGAGATTAGATTTTCGCCAACCTGCGTTCAGCTTTTCGACACCTCTTTTTCTGTTCTCACACCTATAAAATTTCTCCATGGAGATCTTTTCTTACCAGAGACAGCTTTGACCTTAGTGGGAGCAATAGCATCAATAACATTCGTAATTTTACAGTTGAAATTATCTACCAGCTCAGTGACTGAGGCCCCAGTGAGGGCGGGTGTAGAGGAGAAAAGCTGAATGAATGATTCACTGGTGTTTTCAGTGATATACCGTTTTCTGATTAACTTTGTTTGAACACTTTTGGGCACAGAGATAGTGCCGTTAAAGAAAACACAGGAATGATCAGAGAGAGCAACATCAGTCACCACAACCTTGGGAATGTTCAGACCCTTGGAGATAATCAAGTCCAGAGTGTGCCCCTTATTGTGCGTGGGCTGTGTCACATGCTGAGTCAGTCCATAGCTCTCAAAAACACAACACAGTTCTTTGGTCCCTCGGTCCTGGGGGTTGTCAACATGAATGTTAAAATCACCAGCAATAATTACATGGTCAAAGTTAATACAGATTATAGACAGCAGTTCATTAAAATCGTCAAAGAAGGATGCACAGTATTTAGGTGGCCTGTAGATATTTAGAAGTAGAGCTTGAGGGGAGGATCTTAGCTGAAGAGCCACATATTCAAAAGAAGCTAAATTTCCGTAAGATATTTGCGTACATTGGAATGAGTCATTAAACAAAATGGCGACTCCACCTCCTTTCTTATTCACTCTATTCTCACTCATAAAACTAAAGTTAGGGGGGGCTGACTCAATGAGAACAGCAGCACTGTTATTATGGTCCAACCAGGTTTCAGTTAAAAACATAAAATCAAGATTGTTCTTGATAATAAAATCATTGATTAAAAATGATTTTCCCGCCAAAGATCTAACGTTTAGTAGGGCTAGTGTTAGTGTGCGTTTTCATTTTTTGGGACAGACTGTGGCTGACGAGGAATGGATGCTAAATTTGCAAAGTTTGCAGTTACGTGCTTATTCGCCATTCTTTTTCTATTACCTATCACAACATAAATTGTGGAAGAACCTAATACGCAGGGCCCAGGCTTGTCTTGGAAAGAGTCATGAGTGCTACTATGCATGCAGCCTGGACCCGGCACATATCAGTTAACGCTTGCTGCATTTTGCACACAAGTATCCTTATCAGTCTGGGGAGAAGGAGTTAGCTGCCGTCCTTGAGGGGGCAGAGGTGCCTGGCGTTTTACGATGGGAGAAGGAAGGGGGGCATACTTGGTTCCAGCATTTACCAGCTGCTTCATCTGGTCAGTGAACTCCAACATGGGGATGGGGGAAAGAGGGGAGAGCGACATATCCTTAAAGAGGTCCTCATAGCTGTCGTGGTTGTCACAGGGGCTTGAGGAGTGTTGCACGGGTGAGAAGGGGTGTTGAGATTTCTCATCTCCGGTCTTTGGTCTCCCATGGTCAAATCTTTGCTCAGGTGGGGGCTGTGGTGGCTCACTGCCGCACTTTGTTGTTGTGTCTTCCTCTTGTTTTGGTTCATCTTGTCTCGCCCTTGGCCAAGGGGGGCAGATGTGTGGCGAAAGTCAAAGTAGGCTAGAGGTGAACAGCTTTAATCCTGGCTTGTTAAGGAATAGTCCATCTGCTTTATAAAAGATGTCTGCAGCCCCAGAAAATGTTAAAATTGTCAATGAACTGCAGAGAATGGTTGGTACATGCATTTGAAAGCCAACTGTTCAGTGCCAACAATCTGCCGAATCTCTCAGCTCCTCCTCTGACTGGCGGTATAGGGCCACTGATAAACACCTTTGCGTTTAGGGAGTTGACTGCGTTCAGCAGATTCATAAAGTCACGATTCAGCACTTCAGACTCTTGCTTTACAACATCATTTGACCCTATATGCAGTATAATGTTCTTCACAGTTGGGTGTGCTGCTATGATATCCTGGATTCTTTGGGCCAAATCAGACACCATGTCTTTGGGAAAACAGAGTATTTTGGTGTTTTTACTGCTTTTTATATCTTTCACAGCAGAGTCACCCACAATCAGAGTTTGGGGCCCAGTCGTTAGCTTTCCCTGTAGCTTTTTACTTTTAGAATTGCTCTCAGTCCTTACCCTGCTGTGTGACGATGAGACGTAATCCAGGTTATGTCCAGTGTCCTGCAGCAGAGGAGCAAATCTGTTCTTCACCTGCACACTCAGTTGTTGGGGAGGCATTTTGTTGCTGATTTTCCCTTTTGCAGTTGTCCACGGCTGTGTCCTACTAAGTATAGGGGTTGAAGAGGCACTCTGCCTGGGTGGTAATGCAGGCCAGCCGGTCATATCACAAATCTCAGGGCGGCTGCTCTGCCCGTTAGTCGTCCTCCCTTTTCCCAGGAAAATGATTTACTCTTAGGTTTTGCACCAAAAGAGTTCCAGGGAGGACTGCCACTTGTTGATTTATTATCCGTTCCACAGCCCTCTTGTTTCTTTGTGGTCTTGCTGGTGCTAGTTAGCCGTGTGTTAGCATGCTTTTGTCCATTGTTTTGGGTCACTGGTAAAGTGGTGTCATTTCCACATGATCCGTTCACTTCCAGGTTTACTTCTAACCGGTAAATTTTGGTTTCCAGAACTGCAATCTTCTGCAGGAGCTTGTAGTAGTCCTCTATGGAGAAGGGTGGCATCTTGCTGCTAATTAGCTTTAGCTACAGTCACTGTAGGACAGGCTTGAGCTATTGGTAGGCCTCGGTCACGCAGAAAAATTTTCAAATATGACAATAGCCTACTATGTCTACAAAAAATGTATAGTCCAGTGATTTATAAGTATCCAAGAGCCGCTGCTCATAGTTTCTCTCAGAGGAAAAGCAAGATTATCAGCAGAAATATGCAAGCAGAAGCAGGAGCAAGCAGTAGAGCGTCTGCACTGTAAGAAGCAGGAGATTTTTTTTAAAGGGCAACTTTTATATAGCATTTTCAGGATTAAACTTTCATTTTGTTTGTATCCAACATTATAACATTGTAGCTATGACAGAAAACACAGAAAAGCATATGCCCCCTTTTAAATATATTTTAAAAAATAACTACAAATATATTGTTTGTTTTATTTTATAGAATATAACACTATAGACCATTAGAAGGTGGTCATTGCACAACTGTATAAGTAATCTTGTTGTTGCTAAGCTGTTGTTGCTAAACTGAACAAAATCTCTGTATTTGAATCATACTGAAATGCTCATGACTGAAGAGCCCATCCTCACATGAGACTGACAAATACCTGACCCAGACTTCCTGCAAAAATAAGCCGATTTAAATGTTTTGGATCCAACAAAAAGAGTTAAGCTGCTGTATACAGTAGCCTGTGTCTGAATACAGATGACACATCTTTCCATGTAATGTGTCTTATATCAGCCAGCTCTGGTAAACCACGTTATTGACCACACGGCTGATGAAGCAAATCAGGAACGAATGATTCGCACCAAGTGAAATAAGCAGTCATGATTTGACTCATGCGTGATTCCTAATTTTGAGTGCATGTTTGCATCAAGACAGTTGGGTCTGTGGGACTTTTAGGTCCGATTTTTAAAGCTTTTAAAAACAGGAACAAACCACAGCTGCTTTTTAGGGCTGCCACATACTGAAATGACTCTTCATTAAGAGTGCTGTGGTCACAAATGATGGTTGCAGCAGCTGCACGTAGTTTATTTTGCCCACTGGGTTTAATGTAAAAGTGTAAAATGAAGTAGTTGGTAATAGGAATCTAGTGCATTTACTTTTTCTCTCCGGGTCTGCATTCAAAAGCTAGATAGTTACGTTTTCATTTCACTTGCTTATTCACTTACTCACAAATTATAACACATTATATGTTGTTATTTTAATCTGTATGTGGAGTGTAAAAATTACAATTCACCGTTTCAGGTGGTGCCATGTACCAGACTACTTCTTGGCAAGACAAGCAACTTATTGGTGTTTCTGTTGGTTGCCTGGTTAAGAAATAGTCTGGCATATCAATGTCGATCTTCTCATCTAACTCTGGACAAGAAAGAAAATAAGCATTTTTCTCCCGAAATGTAGAACTATTTCTTCACCTTTTGACCTCTCTTTTCTCCTCCAGCTTTACCTGGAGTTCCTCTCGGATGGACAGGAACACGATCACCGTGATGTCGGGACAAATCGTGGACTCCTTCGACAACGACTTCAGGGAGTTGTACGCCGTGTCTGAACAGGTGGACCTCTACAGGGAGTTCAACATCACCAAGCCGCCTATTGCAACGCCCATCAGGAAACCAAAGGTGGAGAAAATCCAGCCTCTACCCGTCTCCATGTCTCGCTTTCAAGTATCTGTCGGGGACTCCAGACAGGTCGACCTAAAGGTGCCTGCACATAAATACCACAATCCTAAGTACTCTTTAGTTTTTGGGAACAGTACGGGCCTCACAGGTTCTCTACAAGATCTGTCGACCCCGAGCGACTCGCTCATCGGCGGGCTGAACTTGAGGAACGGCCTGCAGAACCGCATCCTCCATGGCGGCATGAACAGCAGTGACCACGTGGACCGAGTCCCCCCACAGAGTCCCGGTTCTCCTGCAGACGAGGAGGATGAGGATGGAAAGGAAGGCTTGAAGAAGAACCAGGTCTTTGGAGCGAAGAAACAACGGAGCTCCTTCAGGCACTTCCTGAAAGGCAGGGGAGCCAATCAGAGCACAGAGACAATAGAGGAAGGCGTGGTCACTCCTCAGGGCCCCTCCCCCACCTGTAAGGTGTCAGAGACCAATGGCGTCGCAGGAAATGAGCTAGAGGACTCGTTTGAGATCATTGAGAAACCCGGTACACTGAAATTCAAAACCAAGAAGCCCTCAAAGATCCTTCAGAGAAGTATGTCCCTGCAGACCATCAACACTGGAGACGAAGACGGTACGTCCTCACATAGTCTATCATTGTATTGTCTGTTTGTTTCACCCGAATCAGGGTGAATGATTACCTTTATTATTTTATCTTACATTTTCTTATTATTTCCTTGATTCATTGATTCATTATTTGGTCTCTAAAATGTCAGAAACATTTTCTAAAGCCAAATGTCTTAAGATAAAGAAAACTCTATCAAAATGCATGTATTTAATCTAAAATGAATGTTGTAACATAAAAAGTCATGAAAGAACCTAACTACATAAAATTTGGTGTAAAAATAGAAAGCATTTAGCAGTTGAATAATCATGCGAAGTCTCTAAAGTTTCTCATTTTAATATCAAGGTTCAAGGCTTAAATTATTCAGACTTAAAAATAAGGTTTAACAATTAGCCAACTCAAGGTCCTTTTGGGCTCTAAGCTGTCTCCATCTTTCAAATACATCTCCAATATTTACCCAGACAGGTTTGCTGGTCATGCAACTGTTAGAAACATGCTGTTTTTTTTGTCGGGTAGAATCTGTCTCTGTTGATCGTGTCTGTTGTTTGCTGCTTTCATGGCTGTACTAACCTTACAGCTGTAGCGTGCTGGGTTTAAGTTTTTACAGATATATCTGGCATCCCGGCCTGGCTGACAAACTGGGCAGTTGTTAACAACACACAGGCCAAAACAAACAAATCAGCTAGCCCTACTACAGCCCTAATTGTGATTTTATTTTCTTCTCTTTACTATTGAGAGTTGTTATTATTACCTCCTCCAAAGACGTCTGTTGGTTGGTTTGTTTGTCTGTCAGCAGGATTACAGAAAAACTGCTGGCCCTATTTTCATGAAACTTGGATACATGACTAATTTTTCACCTTAATTTAACATTGCCAGATAGGACATTTGGGCTGCATTAATGTGGTGTCAGAAGAATTGGAAAAATGTGTTCACGCTTCATTAAAATTGTGAGAAACGGAATGCCTTGGCGGAGGTCTGCGCTCTCTGAGTGCCTTTCTAGTTTTATAATTAATGTCCTTTTTTCCCCCCAACAGGATCAAAAAGCCACCGCCGGCATCAAAAGAAGAACTGCATCCAGTCCTGAGATCAGAAACAAGAGGACAGTCTGTCATTAGGGTTATAAAGAGCAGCGGAGGATCTTGTGGCTGAGTCACAGGATAACCTCACTGTAACCGGGTGACATTACTGTCTCTGGCCTTCAGGTTAAAGTCCTTATGGGAGTGACCACCAATGAGATGTTGTAGTTTAACTAAGCATGTGAGTAAAAAACTTCAAGTGCTGATGGAGGGAGATTTCATCGCCATTGTTTTAGTTTTTCTATGGGCTTTTTTAAATTAAATTATTCAACAGTGTTTTTATATTTTATGCTTGAACCTAAACTCCATCAGAGCAGCCCAGGCTGTGACCAAGGTAGCTTGGGGGCATTGCATCACACCTGGTTGCTATGGAGACAGGAGAAGTTGTGCTTGTTGTCCCTGAGTGTCGCCTTACAGACAGGACCCTTGGTAACCGAATAAGTGTTCATCGGAGAGTGTTGTACATGCTGTGAATAATGTACACAGCGCTGAGGTGTGCGGTGTTGACACAGTCCAGCTTTGTTTCTGCACGCTGTGTGAGGACTCTGTATGTTTACACTTTGGGTTTGTTCAGGTGAAACTGGCAAAGATAAGATTGGGAATTCTTGAGAACCACTTTAGAGGCAAATAATCCTAATTTTGTAGCAGAAATTGAATAAAAGAGATGAAAACATCAGATAAAAAACTGGTTTGTGTGAAATGTCAAGTAAAATTCCAACTTTCCCAACAAGTCAAAAAGGCTATTGTATAAAAAAAAAAAAATGTCATTCATTTTTGAGATGTGAAGCGGAGCCAAAGAGCAAAATTACATTCAGGTACATTACCATTGGAAACATGTTTACTAGTCTCCCTGAAGAGAAAAGACTGTAATTAAGACTGAAGACGAAATCCAGTTAATGTTTTAGCAAAATGTCCTTTAGTCCTGATGAATTCTTCTGGTTAGATAATTTATTTGTTGAGCCTGGGATTTAACATTAACCCATGAACATTAGTTTGTCCCTTTAGTACAGGCAGCCTTTAGTATCAAAAGTTTAAAAAAATCTGCAAAACATATTTGTGTCTTATAAGGAATCTAACAGTCTATTAAGTTCATATGAGCATACCAACATTACTAACAGGTCTAAATGAGCATTCATTAATATGGTTTAATATTACCCTGTTGTTTGACCATTTCATCCAATTCTAAGAAGTACATTTGCTGTTTTCTGCAGCAGTTCTGAAATTGTTCTCTCATCCCCAGTCAGATACTTTTTAGCAAATGCAGTGCATTAGTTCTGGAAATGTCTTTCAATATCACTTTTTAGGACTTGTAATCCGTAGCTCGTCTATGAAAAGACCGCTACGTAATGCGACTGAAATGTTATGTAGCCTCAATGGAGAATGTAAGAATCACTTTAGACTTACAGCAATGGTAAATGAAAAACTAAAATGTTTAAAAATAACCATTAATAATTTTCAAATCCCTTTTTGTCAAAGCCACAGAGAGCCACTAGAGAGGGGCTTAAGAGCAGCATGCGGCTCCAGAGCCACAGGTTGCAGACCCCTGCTTTAGTAGCTTTAAGGTTAAAAGAAATCTTCAAGAAAGAGATTTAACATATTAGGGATTAATGATTTAATAGTGTAGTTTACATGTATTTAAGAGGGTAAATTTAAAGTAAGTAACCCAAGAGCCTCTTTAACAGCTTAAAATACACATTTAACATAAGTTTTATTTATTTAACTAATTTTACGACATGTTTCTGAAGTCTGTTACAGAAAATAATATAGTCTTTTTTTGGTGTTTGTAAAACATGTTACACAGAATGTATTTTCATATGTGATCAGTTTTGACAGGACTTTTTACGAGGCAATACACTGTTCATAAAAAATCTAACGGAGATTTCGACCTCTCTGTGAGCTAATTGACTTCAAACAGAAGTAATGTCACTGTAGGATAACACACTGTATGTTTGATTATGCAACACAAAAATATTTCCTTTAAATTTATTATAATTTCTGTTTTCTGTCACCTTAATCAAATGTACAAGTCCAGTTTATTGGCGATCAGGAAGAGTTGCCACTTTAATTATTGTCTACACATTGCGTTTTAATAAGGAAAACAAAAAGTTAATTTTGCAGTAAGGTCTATGGTCAACAAAACAGAAGGGTCCTCAAAGCTTAAAATAAGCTTCAAGTCTATTTTACAGGCAACATACGATCAAACCCTCCCATGTTTGACGAATACATTGTGAAGAAATGTATTTAGTTTGTGTTTTTGGTGTGTACCTGCTCCCAGGAAACCACAACTCTATCACAGCATCACACACACAACAAACACACACACACACACACACACACACACACACACACACACACACACACACACACACACACACACTCACGACAGGAACTGCACAGGAAAAGCCTTCAGATACACATCACTTTCCCTTTCAATCTGATAACGCAGGGTTCCTCTGTAGCTTAACTTTTGACTTTAAATCACCATTTCAGTAATAACGAGATGAAGATAGTCAGTGTGTCACAGCAGACGTCAGTGTATAAACCCAAACTTCTGAATGAAACAAGAACTGATGATGTAGCGCCATCTGCTGGTTTACAATACAACACTTTATTGTACAACAAGTAGTTTGATTCTTCCATCAATATTAAGTCATTAAATTATACATATCCATACGTCATTAAAAACACTGTGATTAAAAATATGTTCAAGCTAAATACAATATACTGTACAATCTCAAAGTATTCATAAGTTAATTTTAATATTTAAGTTTTTTCTTTACCTGCTTTTTCATTTTATTTACAACACTTAATCAGAAATGAAGGTATGTACTGTAAAGTCTGACATTGAAGTCTGATGCTGATATAAAGAGAAAAATAACAATGAATTGAAAAAGTGAATTTACATGAGTTGATGAGAAAGTGAAGTTATAGAAATGTAAAAACTGGAAGAACTCCTGGTTAACGCACCCCAAATCAAGACGGGTAAGATGAGTAGGCTACTAATAAGACTCAAATTTAAAGCGCTGATTCTTGGCATTAATAAGCTGCACATTATTAATAGTAATTAATTTGTATTCAGTGTAATAAATGAATGCCAAATAAACAACTTTAAATATTCTAATTAGGGGTATGACGAGATGAGACACGAGATAGAGTTCACGAGGTCGAGATAAGATGAGATTTTAACACTTTTTACAGAAAACTTCAATGAAGAAATAAGACCTTTATTCAATCGAAAGTCACAAAATGACAAACGAGCACTGAAAGGTTCTGCCACAAACTGAAATGACTGGCTTCTCTCCTTTATAACTAACAGTTACACTGTTACTTATTCTATATGTATGGTGGAGAGATAAGGCCGTTTTACAGTCGCCGTAGCCGAGCTTGCGCGCACCAATGTGACATCAAAATGACATAGATCTTGCTTGCTCTGGTCGCGCACTCAAAAGCTCAAAAGCGGAAACAGGAAGCATGAACGAGCTCGAGAGCAACCGGATGCCAGGACTCTCAGAGTGACTGCAAGTCTCTCTTGTAAACTTAGTGGGTTAAGATGAGTTCTTTTATGGTGAATGAAAGGCTTGATCCGACTCCGACAAAGTAGGTCATCGAATCAAATCGAAGCATTGACGTCAATGCTGCTGCCAGTTTGGCAGTTGTTTACCTTTTTCTTCTTCTAGTCCGTAGAAATGGCAAAGTCGGTAGTCTTTCTTCATTAGCGCCACCTATGTTCCGGAGAACACTGCAACTAGTGTTGCAACCACCACGCGCGAGTATCAACAGTTACGGCGCTCCCATGACGTCACACTGGCGCTCGACAGCTCGGCTGCGGCGAGTATACCCCACGTTATAGTCTCTTCACTCAGAGAACTTCTGCAAAAGTAAACTCGGAGTCAACTTTGGAGAATGGCCAGGGGATTTTCTATGCTAATTTCAAGGCTGCTGCTCTGCATTTGTGTACTGATATCGCGAGACACTTTTTACCTCCACGAGAAGTCTCGTCACGTTTAATCTCGCGAGATCTGGTGGGGACGATATCTCGTCCCACCTCTAATTCTAATATGAAATGATATCAGTTAATAATTGCTATTTGTAACTTCAAAGATCCTACAGTCATGGACAGATTATGAGACAATGGGCCCCTGGATACAGACATGTACAAGGCCCCCAACCCTCCCACACAGGAACAAGACCCCCTGACTGAAAGAGACACACAATTACTATAAATGAAACCGATACTTTCCCTTTGTATTAGGTTTGTGTCTCTTTGTGTTGTTGTGGTGAGTCTTGTTTTAGTCATTATGAGTCACTTTGTGGTCTTTTTCCATCTCTTTTCAGTTTGTTTTTTTGCATCTCTTTGTGGTCATTTTGACTCTTTTTTTTCGTCGTTTTGCATCTCTTCGTGGTTGCTGTACATGTTGTTGTAGTTGTTAAGCATTTCTCTCCCACAAGAAATGGCCGGCACCCAGTAGGCCCATTCATTAATCCACCCAAGACACTAACAAGCCAACTTCTTATCACTTTTCTGAGTCTGGTACAGGGGTCACCAGAAGTAGCTAATCAGATTCCAGGGGGGCAGTGCCACCCCTCTGGGCCACGCTCCTGCAGCAGATGTTTGTCAGTAGCGTCCTGTCTCTGAAGCAGTAGTGCGTGCACATTGCAGAAGTATCGTTAAGACTTTACACTGCCGAACCACTTATAGATTTTTTGGTATAGTTTTACCCGTCAGCAAGTGTTAGTTCCCTATTTGTACATTTCTTTGAAATGCTGTGCAAGTCCGTTTTGGTTATAGTTTTGGCATAAAAACATGTATGATTCGTCCAATAAAACACGTCGTCCAGGATCCAGACTCGGATGTTGTTTCCTCTGATGTCTTGTGTTTCCTTGCTGTTAGGAAGTGTTGCTGATGACCTTCCTTTTTCGTAGAGACACCAGGTCATAAAACGGGTCTTTGGTGATGCTTGCCCTGAAAGAGAAGATTAAGATTAAGTTCGAAACAAAGTAATAGTAGTAGTTTTGCCTGTTGTTTGTCACACCAGTGACCAATTCCCCAGTACTGTAGTCATTGTCAGTGCTACCGTAGCCTCGCATTGCCAGACCTTCCTCCACAGCACTGCGGAGGAGGGTCTGGGAGAAAAACATACTCTGGTTTATTGGCATTTCTTTAAACCAATCCAATCATCTTGGGCGGCGCTAGGCACAGAGCAGAGCTACGGTGCCTCTGCAAAATAGCCTCGGGAAGGAACTTGTTTTGATATACAGTACAGGCCAAAAGTTTGGACACACCTTCTCATTAAATGCGTTTCCTTTATTTACATTGTAGATTCTCACTGAAGGCATCAAAACTATGAATGAACACATATGGAATTATGTACTTAACAAAAAAGTGTGAAATAACTGAAAACATGTCTTATATTTTAGATTCTTCAACGTAGCCACCCTTTGCTTTTTTTGATAGCGCTGCAAACCCTTGGTGTTCTCTCAATGAGCTTCCTGAAGTAGTCTCCTGAAATGGTTTTCACTTCACAGGTGTGCTTTGTCAGGGTTAATTAGTGGAATTTTTTCCCTTATTAATAAAAAAGCAAAGGGTGGCTACTTTGAAGAATCTAAAATATAAGACATGTTTTCAGTTATTTCACACTTTTTTGTTAAATACATAATTCCATGTGTTCATTCATAGTTTTGATGCCTTCAGTGAGAATCTACAATGTAAATAGTCATGAAAATAAAAACGAAAAGCATTGAATGAGAAGGTGTGTCCAAACTTTTGGCCTGTACTGTACATTCAAAAGTTGTTTTAGTCATGCAAAAGAAAACTCAGATTGGACAGATAGTCTAGCTAGCTGTCTGGATTTACCCTGCAGAGATCTGAGGAGCAGTTAACCATAGTCCTCATGAATCAAGTTAAAAATTACAACACAAAGAAAGCGGAAGTTAACAGACATCCGGCCAAAAAGAGTGAAATCCAGATTTTCCGGCAGGAACGGAGCAATCCCAGAAGTGGAACGTCGTGGATATAGGCTAGTGCTGCAGTAGCTAGGACTGCAACTAATTGTTTTCATTATTGATTCATCTCTTCATTATTTTTCACTTAATCAATTAATGGCTGAGTCCGTAAAATGTTAGAAAGTACTGAAAAATGCCACATTTCTAAATTAATAAATAAACCAAATTTGTTAAACTAAGATGGTGAACATGTTAAACATTATACCTGCTTAGCACTGTCACTGTGAGCATTTGGCTTAAAGCCCCCCTGTGCCTTAGTACAGCTTCACAGAGATCGATGCCACTCTCATGTTTGTTCAATAGGAAGCTACAGCCAGCAGGCAGTTATCTTAGCTTAGCATAAACACTGGAAACACTGGTCCAAACGTAACCAAACACCCACCTTTAAATCTCACCAATTAACCCATTATATCTCGTTTGTTTAATATGTACATACCTGATTTGTATAAAAATGACATCAATTTCAAACATGAATTTCTTGGCTCTGAGCAGTTGCTGGGCAACCAGCTGAGACTCCAAACCCAGTCAGGTACATAACTAAACGTAAAACTAAGCTGCAGTTTCAGATTTAAAATGACAAATGTGAAGGTTTGGAGGTCAGCTGATGTTTATTCTGACAGACTTTGTTGCTTGTTTGAACTCTCTGTGATCACGTGTTATTCTATCTTAAACCTTGACAAACACGGCTCAGTGAGGACACGTGGCCTCTCACGTGTTCTCCATTGACAGCTCTCACCTGATCGCTTCTATCCAGGCGTCCCGTTCTTCTGCACTGGCTGCACTGAGCTTATAAGACTGGTGTTTACCCTGCACCACTCTGCCTTTGTTCTCCGTCTTGCAGGCCTTGATTTTTTGTCCTTTGGGGTTATATAACTCCAGACAATACTGTTCAAACACACAAGCAGACACAAATGTGACACTGTTACAATGTGCATATGCTTTTTGTTTATTTTATTAGTCTTCTGATAGCCTCGTGACTCACTGTTTGAGCACTTGTGTTAGAAATTTATTCCGCAGCTGCTGTATGATTCATTTTAGCAGATTATTTGTGTGTTGAAGCTCAACACTCCTACATAATGGTGATCCCAAAAGTAAAAGATACTCTACCGGTTTGTTTGTGTCTTGTAGATTTCTGACACACAGATTCTCCAGAGGAATAATCCCGATTGGGTCTTTATCCTGCAGGAAGAGGAGACGGATATTAAATACAGATTTGACCTTTTGACCATCAGTAGGAAGTTTTACATTTACATATTTTGTTGATGTAAAGTCTTTTTTTTTTTTTTAGCAGCGTAAAGATAGATTCTTACTGTGGTGAATTCAAAGTAGTACAAGCAGCTGTCTGTCAAAATGAACCACCTCCTTTTCCAGGTTTTAACTCGTCCACCTTCAACAAGAAAAAAACAATTTAGAGGGAAAAAAAAGGTTTAGTTGTAATCTCCTTTGACAGCCTTTTCGATAACTCCGATTATTGTCTGTGTGGTACAAACGTCATCATCTCACCGATTTTAAGGAGCCAGCCTTCTCTGTCTGGATTAAAAAACGTCAGCGTGAGGTCGTTCCCATCATCCTCTGGGATTTTGAACGGCTCACTGCGGATGCTCGCGTACAGTTTCTGGAAGAGAATGTCAAATATTTTAGTTTTTTAAAGTCTGATTTCTTGATGGATTCGAGTCATTTTGCTCAGAAAAAAATAAATAAATTAAGATCCACATTGGGAAAGCCCTGCAGTGACCATTTTACCTATCAGATAGTAAGTTCAAAAATAAACATTGTGACGAGCATCCATGGTCAGAATGAAAATCCAGAAGATTGGAGATAATGAAAGAATCAAAGTACCCCAAAACGTATCTCCAATTCCTCTCTTCTGATGTATATACAAGGAATTGCGTAACCAAGATGAAATATAGATAATATTTTAGGATTTGTTAAATGTTTTTAGCAGTGATATATTTCAGTGAGGATTTCAAGTTTAGTGTTAGGTATTTGTAAAAAGTAGAAAAGTAGAAACAGAAGGGAAACTACAAGGTCTCCCAAAATGTAAAATAAAACTGAACTATATTTGTGGATTTTAATGATTCAGATTCTCTTCCCTTTGACTAATTTCTCTCTTTACTGTAAATAATGACGACAATCATTGTTGTCCCAAAGCTCAAATATATCTATTTTTTTTATTCAATTTTAATGGATTTTGAATATTTTTCGTCTTTTGATATTACATTCATTTAGCTGATTATGCAAAGCAAACGATGAGGACATTTAACCATGAAGATACCACTTAAAGGTCCCATGGCATGAAAAAGTCACTTTATGAGTTTTTTTAACATTAATATGCGTTCCCCCAGCCTGCCTATGGTCCCCCAGTGGCTAGAAATGGTGATAGGTGTAAACCGTTCCCTGGGTATCCTGCTCTGCCTTTGAGAAAATGAAAGCTCAGATGGGCCGATCTGGAATCTAAGCCCCTCTCTCCTCGTCAATAGCTACAGACAGAAGTGGCACATCCTAAGGAAAGCTCATTGTTGGACTGGCTCTAGTGGCTGTAATTCTGCATCAAGGCTGAATTTCGGGAAAGACTTCAGATACAGTATTAGGGGGCCACTAAGGTCTATATAAAAGAGACTTCAGATACAGTATTAGGGGGCCACTAAGGTCTATATAAAAGAGACTTCAGATACAGTATTAGGGGGCCACTAAGGTCTATATAAAAGAGACTTCAGATACAGTATTAGGGGACCACTAAGGTCTATATAAAAGCATCCAAAGAGCACAATGTCATGGGACCTTTAAATAAGCAAAATTGCTTCGAGCTCTACATTTTAGAATGAAGAAAGAGATAAAGGAAGTTTCTGTGTGTGTGTTTCTATCTTTTCCTCTACCCCCACTTCCATTAACTACTAATAATTGGTATCGGTATCTGCCTTGAAATACCAGTATCGGTTGATCCCTAATTCCCATCAGCCTCAGCTGTACCCTGCTAATTAACAAAGATTAGCAGTATTTGAGTGAATGTTTTCTGATTAGTTTAGTGACCAACATGAGTTTATTATGATATTATTAATAGAACATTATTAAGACACTGGTATTGGTAATAGTAGCAGACCGTGAGCAGCTCTGTGGGCAGGTCCTCCCCGTGGTTGATTCCTCTGTTCATGGAAACAAACCGCTGCAGACTGGGCTTGTCTTTCACGTTGGGGTTGTGGAGACTCGTGTTGAGCATGATGATGGAAAAAGACAGGATGTAGCATGTGTCTGTTACACACACGCGCACACAACACACACACACACGCGCACACACACACACACACACACAGAATGCAGAAAACCACAGTTAGTTGTCTTCAGCTGTAAATTGCCCCCATTCAAAATAATATGTATCTGTGAAGGCTGCCTGAGCAAAAACACTTAAACTGAACAATCTTTTTTACTTTGATCAGTGAAGGAAAGATTATATGTTAGTGTGGCTTCACTCTTGTTTTGTGGAAGGAAACAGTGGACAATTTGTCTTTGAGAGGTTTTTATGAAATTAATTTAACAGTAATGAAACCTTGACTGCCCGAGAAAGTGACTCGGGCGAGACACAGCGCCTTTGTTGTTTTTGTTACCTGTGGATTGGAAGACACCTGGGTTACAGTCGCAGTAGCGAGTTGCAAACGCCTCCATCATCCTGTCAATCTTCTGAGCTTCTCCCGGGAGACGAAAGCTCCACAGAAACTGCCTGCATGTCAAACACATGCTGGTAAGCAGGAGGAGGATTTCTACATCGGACTAAACCAGACTAAAGGTAAAAACTGCTGCAACATTTCATGCTGACTTTCAAAGTTATTCGTGACACAAACCTCAGCGCCTGCACCAGATTCAGGTCTGAGAATTCATGCAGGCCCACAAATGCCTTCAGTGTCTGCAGATGCATTTCCTCCCTGTAAGTAAGGCAAGAAAATAATAACAATCATCATATCTGAAATGGGAGGTACATTCTAAAAATAAAGGTCAATAAATAAACAAGAACAAAAGTGGGGATCAGACAGTTTGAAAACAGTGAAATGGAAAAACTGAGCTAAAGATATAGATATGATCCTCATCAAGCTGACTAAAGTCTCTCCGTTCTATCAGAGGTTCTCCATTTTTTATCAGCCAAGGAACCCTTATATGTTACAGGGGACCCCCTGACATATGTCCCTTAAAAAATGGACTTAGCTTTATTTATTTTTTACACTTCTATAGTCTTAGTTATGTGAAAGAACAACACAAGAGAAATGAATTAGAAAGATTTTCAATATGTAATAAACACATTTGCAGATTCTGAGAGGTATACATTTGTTAGAACGTAATCTATGAACTATTATAGATTATTTGTTGATCTATAAAGCCTTTTGTTAAAAGAAGTAATCACTGCCCTAGATAATAATACAATGTACTGTGTCACCAAGCTAGATCTTTTTTTCTAGATTTCAGGGGAACTGTGATATTTTACATTTTCATGTTGGGCAAAAGGTTATAAAAAAACAAAAAAGGAGCAACAACAACAACAAAAAACAACAATGTTTTCTACTGAAACATAAAAGTAATAAGTATAGTAAAAGTATAAAGTCTCCCAAAATCAAATATTTGAGTATCAGAATCAGAAATGTTCCTGTCAGATTTTGGACCTGAAAAATGTAACATCTGATGTCACACCTGCATTCTACAGCAAGTGACCAGGTATATACAGGTGTTATTCAAAATTCAATTTCCTCACAACTCTGCATCTTCCACCACTGTCTGTGTTCAGCAATGGAGGCGGTTTGCTTTCAAAGAAGAGATGAGAAATATGTGACTGAAATGTCGATCGAGGTCTTAGTCAGCTGGATCAGATTAAGTTTTGCAGCACTGGACAACGTTTAGTGAACTTAAACACACATCTGGAAATACTATGTGTGCTGCCTATAGGGCTGAAACGATGCTAAATAATTTGCCTCGAAGCTTCATTTAATCAAAGTAACTTACGTTGTACGACTCACTGTGTTTCCGCACGGATGATTATTACTAGTGCACAACGGGCTTATATATATATATATATATACTTATATACTGTCTATGCGCTGGACACAAGACTGACGGGGCAGATACACTGACATATAGGGCAGATACTGTCTATGCGCAGATTACAAAATGAAGGAAGAGCGTGAAAATAGTGAGGGCCTAAGAGAAGAGACAGGCAAGAGAAAACGACAGAATGTTTGGGATCATTTTAAGCTGCAAAAACCCCCTGAAAACTCTGTACAGTGTGTCCGTTGTTAAATCGAACTAGCTTACCACAATGACAGGGCGTCAATGCTACATCATCTCAGTAGAAACCATCCAGTCTACTCATCCATTCTACGGAGAACCCGACACAAGGTAACTAGTCTCGCTTTTCCAGACCATCGCTGTGAAAGGTTACAAGGTAATGTATGCTGCTCTCGTCCACCCATAGATCTATGTCGTCCACCATGCTGTTTTACACAACTACAGCATGCTACTTTGCAAATAGAGATGTTTTATAAACAAGCTAAAAAACGAAAGTCTAACTGTTTAATCTTGAAATTTTTATAAATTCTTGTAAACTTAGCTGCTGCCTGAGACAAACCAGCCCCTCCCCCTTGAAGCGGTTAACCTCATGGCTACTTAATATGCACGTGATTGACGTCATGCATGCTTAGTATAAAGGATCTTTGGCTTGGTCTATCTCCTCACTCAGCATTAGCCTTCAGAAAATGTGTCCCCCCTGAAGAGTGTAGTTGAATAGCCCTGCTGTAAGCTTTGTACAGTCACTATCACCTGGGCTTAGTGAACAGCTCTTTTGCATATCCAGTGTAAAGAGCCATGAGGCAAGAAGGAGGCGAAAAAGATTTACATTCGGGCCACCAAAAATGTATTTTGGCCAACAGAATAAGGGGCTTGGTGGTCCATGCAGTTAGTGCTTAAAATATTAGCGTCTATCCCTGTTATTGTATGCAATTTAGGCAATACAAATGTACCTTTTTCTAAAAAAGAAAACCTCTCTTTTGTATAATTTTACTATTGCTGTTACTGATACTTAGCCTAGAAATCTAGACGCACCCTAGCGGCAGCAAATTTAATTTGCAGCCAGGGGGGTCTAGGCACGCTCCGTTGGCTTGCGAGCTGGAAAAACCAAACTCTCGTCAGGCCAATCACATCGCTTATAGAGTCGGTGGGCGGGCTTATGGCTGCTGCTGCTGGGAGCAGCGGTCTTCTGGAAGACTTGGAGTTAAGCTTTTCTTTGAGAAAAGAACAAAGAACGGCACTGAAGTCATTCTTAAAAAAGGAAGATGTGTTCGGAGTTTTGCCGACCGGATACGTTTAATCTATCAACTAGCTTCTCTTCCTTCTTCGTTTCTCTGCCTGGTTGTAGCGCTATCCTATTGCGTGCAGAGGGAGTTTGAAAGACAACCGTTTATCCCGCCCCTCGGATTGAGCCCTGTCAATGGTGAGTTCCCAGACCCAACATCTTGATGTGGGTCTGATTTGTCAGGTTATGATACTGTTACTGAAATAATACTGAAACAATCGGTAAAATACTTGACTACTAAAATAATCAATAGCTGCAGCCCTAGCTGCCTGTATATGCAATATTTCATTTTCTGTTATTCAGTGATGAAAAGTAACGATGTCCTGCATTTTGCAGTTTATTTGAGTATGCTACTTTATACAGAAATGATTTGACAGATTTAGTGACTTTGTAATTAAGATTCTACATAAAAAGCCTGAAATACATATTACATATTATATTACATATAAACCATGCAGCGTTTCCCAACCGTTTTGGCTTGTTACTCCACACAAAAAAAGTGTCTAGTCGAGGCATGTTTCAGATGTCTATAAGTTGATATCATCAAAGAGACATGTTCCCTCTAAACCTCTGGCATGGTTTTATTTACAGTAAATAACGTTTTGAGTCCCAAAGAATTAAAATGATCCAATTTCTCACAAAAGTCCCAAAAAGTATTACAATGTAAATTGTAATGTAAATGCAGGACTTTGTTTTTTCTTCTTTTTTCCTCTCCCATTAATCACCTTGCAAGCCCTCCGATTTATCTAGTAACCCTTAGGAGGGGCCTGATGCCTAGGTTGGGAACAGCTGGACTAAAATAGCTAACTAAGTAGTTAACAGTAGCTCCACCTTGAGCAGCTACAACATTAACATGCTGCTGTCACATTGATGCACCAGTCTTAAACATCTAATCATATATAATAATAGTCACAGTACTTTTGATAGTTTTTACATTTGGCTGATAATACTTCTGAACATTTACTAAGTAGGATTTTGAATGCAGGACTTTAATTTAAAATTAATTATTTCTACATTGTTGCACCAGTACTTTTGCTTAAGGTAAAGGGTTTCTGAGTACTTCTTCCACCACTGCCGTTTTCTGGTTAGTGATCTAAATGAATTATTTAGCTTTTTTCCTGCTTCTCTATGAAGACCAGCTTCTTGTCTCAACTTGGCATCAGAGTATATTTCAGCCTTGACTTTACTCTGAGTTCAAGTGACATCCACATGTTACTACCCAGATCACTTGTGTGCTAGTCTTGCATTGCCAGACCTACCTCCACAGCGCTGTGGAGTAAGGTCTGGCTACACCACACACACATTCTGGAATAGGAGAAAAAAACGCTCTGGGTTGTTTGCATTTCTTTAAACCAGTCACAATCATCGTGTGCGGCAGCAATAAGTTCCGGACACAGGGGCAGTGGCTCTGCAAAGTAGTCTCTGAAAGAACTTGTTCTAGTGGAACACATGCACCCCGCAAAAGAAAACGCCACATACAGTATTTTTAAAAATACAGTAGCGTAAACGTAATTTGCTCTCACCAGTGAATTGCTGTGTGTACTTCGTCCACAGCTATCCTTGCACCATCGGTCCCAAACATCCCAGTTAAAGCCGTAAACATATTCTTTGTAAATCTTTACAATCATTTACCGAAAGAACCAAGCAGGACTGCCTTGTTGCACGATCCAAATTTTCTTCAAAACTTGCCATTTTCAGTGTGTAGCTTGCTAGTTTGTTGTAGAGCGGCATCAAGCAGAGAACGGAAGGTGAGGGGCAAAGCCTGACATCCGGCGCATGAGCCTTTATCCTGGAAATGTACGTCCGTTGATCCAGACTACTTTTGTGCATTGTACTGTACCTTTCTCCCAAGAAGTTGCCGATGGCGGTCTTGTTCAGTCCCTCCTCTTTGTAAAGAAACTCGGCCACCGACTCTGCTCGCCATTCCAGGAGGTCATTTTCAACCAGGTAATGGACACCCTGAAGGAAGAAAAAGGGCAGGAGTAGGATTTGTAAAGTACTTGGAAACCAGAGGGGTATTGCACAAAACCAGGATAAGGGATTAAGCCAGGATATTCCAGTTATCCTGGATGAATTTAGCCTTGACTCGGTTTCACAAAAGCAGAGGCACCTAAGTTACCATGGAGATTTATTCTGTGCAGCTAGCCTGGTCCTGACCAGGCTAACAGCCAGGATTTATTAACCCTGGAGACTTTTCTGTTCACTCAGCAGTGGGTTTACCTTATTATTATTATTATCAGCCTGCATTAAAATACAACAGGTGCATATTGCTGTTCAGTTAAGCACTATTATTATTTAAAGTTGTGACCATTATTTTTATAATTATTCATGTGACAGTCTTTGTTACTGTTATATTGCTGTATGAAAACTGCTGTGGTGAAGATTTTATGGCAGTTGGCAGAGATGATTAGAAAAGGCTGATACAGTTGCAAATGTGTTTTAAATGAAGTCTGTGTTGAAGGATAATATATAATATATATATATATATATGGGTGGCAGTAGCTCAGTCCTTAGGGACTTGGGTTGGGAACTGGAGGGTCGCAGGTTCAAGTCCCAGTACAGACCAAAGTACAGAGTGTGGATTGGTAGCTGGAGAGATGCCAGTTCACCTCCTGGGCACTGCCAGGTGCTCTTGAGCAAGGCACCGTACCCTCCCAACCGCTCAGGGCGCTAGTCCAGCACTGGCAGCCCACTCACACTCACATCTCTCCATTTGTGCATGAATAGGTCCTGAACATGTCTGTGTGTATTTCAGGCCTGTGTGTAGTGATTTGTAACAAACAGAGTGTAAATTGTAATTTCTCCACTGGGGATCAATAAACAGTATAATTATTATAAAGTGCTTTAATTATTTTAGATGATTTATTTATTTTTGTATTCTTTAACAAAGGATCATGTATGTTCCTCTTCCATGTGCATTTAATTTGACATTCTTAGCACACAATGTGTGCTCTCTCCAATGATCTGCAATTTGGGAGGATTGTACAATTACAAAAACCTATCCTTATTGTACAATCCTCCTTAATCATAGTCTTAGTTCACTGGACCAGTAACTATATAGGGTTGTAGGCTACTGTAAATTCATGAAACCACAGAGAGAGGACACCTCAATGGTTTTTGCCCTTATATTTTGCTGAGGGGAAGAATAACTGATGAATACACTGTGTTACAGTCATGTTTACAGTGTGCATTCAATTTATCACTTAATTATCTTTTATAGTTTCTGGTTTTCAAGCTAATTTCTTCAGTGTCTTTTCTATGTTGATATATAGGAGGAAGCAAAGCATATAATATGTAAAGAAGGAAACTCTGCCTCTGTAAAAAAAAAAAAAATAAACAAATTGCAGAAGTGGACCGACTGAATGATAGTCTAAAAATATACATGTACGAACTACTGCTCTTAAATGATACCATTCAAGGAGTAAAGCTAATTATTTCCACAAACGAACTGTTGTACACTTTGCCTGAAAAGCGAGCAGAGGAAGTTAATATGACTTAGGTAATTTATATATTTGCCTGTACGAGAGAGAGAGAGAGACAAAGAGAGAGAGAGATGTACGCATCATAGGCCTATTCTAGCATTGTAGATTAGTGGTTGTAATTGATCTTCATGGTATATTCCCTGCGTAACATTAGGCTGTCTTCTGCGAACGTTTAAGGCAAAGAGAACAATTGTTCATTTGTGCAAATACTTAGCCTAACTCCTTGAATGGTATGGTGGTTTCAATTCAGAGCAGTGATCAGTTAATGTATATATTTAGGCTACTTACGCATTCAGTCGGTCTGTGATCGTCTGCCACGCTTTCTCTTGCTTTTTCATTACAGCGGCCGTGTTTCTTTTTCACAAATAATGTGTTTCACGTTGTCATAGCCGTGAACGCGCATCTATCCGAATTACTTCAGCCTGGCTTGACCTAGTCGCTCCTCCTCAGCCTGGCTTGGCCGTCGTGAAACGCACCAAGCCAGGCTGCACAGATTAGACTAGGCCAAGCCTCACTTTATCGGTTATCCTGGATTTATAAATTCTACTTTTGTGCAATACCCCCCAGGAGCATGCAAATTAGTAATGTCCATGTTTACACACAAAAACTTATGTTTTATGTAGTGTAGTGGTTGTTAAGCTATAGTGCGTAGTTTCTGTCTCCCCCATGAGGAATTCTAAGTAATGACAACAAAACTGTCAGGGCATCCACATGATACAAGCCTTCCGTGAACGCGCACGTGCCCCACCCCTCCTCCACACAGTTGCTAGTACACAAGGAGGACACGGAGGATTAAAAAAACATGATGGACTCTTCAGAAGAGGTAATTGTCTTCACTCGAGTGACTTTCTGTGCGCGAAAGTCGCCGGACGACAATATAGCCATGCTGAGAAATACAGGGAGCGTTGTGGAGCCGGTAGTCTTGATTAGCTTTGTACCAACTCATTTTGGAATGGCTTACGGACGTTCATTAATATCAAAAAGGTATGCATTAAAGCTTTAAGGGTTCAATCTGGCTCATTTGGCTTTGATTAAAGTTTAAATGGTCAGTCATTTAATCAAAGGTTTTATATGTGTGTTTCAACTTACAGGACAGGAATAAGTACCACAGCAAGCTTTCATGCCAAAGCTTGCTGTGGCAAAGCTAAATTATTATCAGCACTGCTACACAAGTCATATCACACATCAAGAAAGTTTTCTTCTTCTCTTTTTGAGTCACTGTCGTCATTACTCACTAGAGAAAGAAGATGAGAAAGGTTGAATAAATATTGCATGCTGTAATTTCTAAATCTCAGAGCTAGACCTTCAAAAGATGACCTTTTCTTCTGAGTGTGTACTCCGGCTGAGTAGTTCTTCACGTCAATTGCACTTAAAGATACCTTTAGCCTCAGTAAGTCTTAAAACTTCTCATCCTCCCACTCGTACATGTCCTGAGGCCTGAGCTCAGAGCGGTCACAAGCCGAGAGACTCAGTTTTGAACAGCGGACGCAAAGAGGAAGCAAACGAAAAAGACGGAGGTCGTTGTGGTGAAGTGGCGCTTCTGCACCACTTCAGGGAACAGGATGTGGTTTTTCTCGCTATTCAGTCATCCTCTGCGTCTGTGCACAGTTTGCATTTCTGCATATCTCTCACACACACACACTCACGCACACACACACACACACTGAAATCCACATCCGCTCTGTGTGGAGTTAAATTCGCTGTCATCTGGCTGTTGACCTTCAGATCCAGAGGAACTGAAGTCAGTGAAAGTACGATTACACCTAGTGTACCTTTACTGGGACTCAGAGTAACATTGTGTTTGCACTTAAAGCCTTTAAATCAAATGGCATGATGTTACACACTTAGAAATGTCTAAAAGGTACTGTGTTCAGGTATGCAGGCGACCAAATGAAGTGCTGTGTGTTGGTCAGATGCACAAACACCTGCCTGTTAGAGTTTTAAGACACGCCTAAAACATGTTATACCGTCAGAGCAAGAAATCAACTATCCATTAAATTCTATTTTTCCTGTTTATAGACCCAAAAATACAATGTAAACTCACCTTTTTGGGGTCCATGTTGAATTTCTTTTTCCCTCGTATGAATCTCCTGTTCCTCACAACATTTTTACTACAACAAAAGAAAAACAAATTTTCATTATAAATTAACATACTGCACAGACTTTTTAAATAATAAGTTTGTATTTGTTTCAATAACAAATGAAATGACAAACAACAAATGATGAAAATGCGCTTGTTTCTTTTTTTGTTTGAAAAAGAAAGCGGAAAAGAAGGAGAAGGAAGCAAATTGGACAATTTACTTGCATTATATTATATGCTGTATACTACATATGCAAACTGTGTTTTCGCTTTGTCTCATGTACAATCAGTTTACTTTACATACTGTATGTTTGGACCTTTACATTACATGCAATAATAAAGAAACGTCAAACTCAAAACATTCAAGTTACTGAGGCTCAAAATGACATCATCAGAGTTAGGGCTGTGACGATAACCGCATCACCACAATACCGGCGGTGACGTGCCACTACCGCGGTCATGACGTCATCACCTCCATCACCGCATATTTTTTTTTTTACCTTTAGCTCGCGTAACTTACAGGAGAACAGATATTGTGTGATATGACATATAATGAAATGGAAACACTGTGCTATGGGTTAAGCCGATGTTTATCGGGGGGGTAACGGCCATTCACTTTACCGGCGGTATTGACAACAGATAAAGCCACTGTGTCTTGAGAAGCTCAAGCTTGTTGTTTTATTGTTTACTTTACATCATCTTTGCTATCTCTTTTTCCTCTCGCTTTTCCTCACAGCAGCACTCATACGCAGCTCTCCGTTACCGCTTGCTCTCCACACGGGCACTGACGTCAATCACTTAAGGCCCCCTGCCATTCTCGCTCTAATCTACCCTACTCTTGTAAGGGGGTTGCGGTTAACCGCTATACCGCAGTGATATGTTGCTTCGTCACCGCGATAAGAAAAATACTGTACCGTCACAGCCCTAATCAGAGTATTTATTTTACCTGGCCCATAGTTTTAATTATTTAAATGCTAATGCTATGAAACAGCCTATTGAAGGTTAGGGAATTTGGTATTTTGACTTAATAAAGATGACTTAATGATTAATCAATAATCAAAATGGTCATCAAATCATTTTCTGTCAATCAATGAATTATTAAAATAAACCTTTTAGACCATTTCCTCCATGATTCGATAGGGTGTATTTTATGAAGTGGTGGGTGTTGGGGTTTTAGGGTGGGGTCAGCAGTACTGAGAAACTGTGGTTATCATGCCAGTAACACTCTTATAAACAAAATGCAGTGTCATACCACTGACATACTGTAATATTATTTCCACCTACTGAAAGCAGTGGCAAAAGCAACAGGAAGTCCAAATGTGTAGTTAGACGACCACATGCACTTATTCTCAATATATCACGAGACTTTCTTTACAATTTCTGTCACAGTACTCAGTAACTGCTTGTCACGCTCAGAGAGGGGGTAGGCTACTTCTGCAGTTACTTGGGGGTACGTGGAAATATTGTGAATAGAAAACTCATTTAAAAATAACACAAAATTACAATTTGAATAACAAAATCCACATATTGAGTCAGCTGGAACTGCTGAACAATGCGTTGAGAGTGCATGAAAAATAGTTAGCAAGCGATCAAGCAGATAAGTTGGAAAAAGTGATGGTTGAAATGGTTGAAATTGATAACTAAAATGGTGATAGACAGTTACAAAATAATGATAAACAGTTCAAATGGTTAGCCTAAAGTAGTGGATGTCAAAATAGCTAAAAGTCATGGATAATAGTTGAATTGGTTAGCTAACGGATAAACAGGTTACATAGCTTTAAATATTTAGCAAATGGATCAACAGTTGAAATAGTTACAGTAGTAGGTTACAGTAGCTAACCGATAAACGTGTGTCATGTTAGCTTAAGTAGTTAGCTTAAAGTAATGAATAAATGGTTGAATTGGTGCCATGGACTTGAATTACTCTGACGGGGCTGTGGGTACAAAAAAGGTAGGAAACCACTGCTGTATGTGACGTACTTTCATGAAAAAAACATCATGGTAAAAGGTTTGAGTGGCAGGTTAAAGATTTAACTGCAGAGGCAGCATGTAATGGAAACTATTTTGGCTTGTGACTTAAATAAAAATCACAACAAAGCTACGTATGACTTTGCCAAATTGAGCATAACGTGTGGAGGGGGAGTCTGCTGGTGTCACATAAATAAGAGCCCAAGGCCGTGCTGACACAGAAGCTGCTTTAAAAAAAAAAAAAAAAAGCTCATATACTCACTTCTGCTCCTTTGGTTCAGGGCTGTGGATTTCTGGCATGACGTGATTAATCTCCATTCTCAGCTTCTGAGAGAGGGAGTTGAGAAAGTGATGTAAGTTTGGTACCAAGGTTTGTCATTACATCACATATAGCCGTAGACTCAATGGTAGATGACTCATGCCCCAACCTTCAAATGCCTTCATATCTCAATTAAAAGTTGGTGAATGAAACGCCTTTGTGTGCCGTCAAAAGCTCTGCTGAGGCCTCCAGGAGTGGGTGCATTCAGAAGAATAATGAGGGATTTTTATGCAAAACCTTGGAGGGAATATATTTACCACAGTACCTGAATGTCATCCAGCAACTCACACTTGTAAATCTTGATGCCTTCACCCTGCCCCCTCTCTCCTGGGGGGAGTTTTGGTGGAGCTGTGTGGTTAGAAACAGTCATTAGCACGGACACGAGTACATTTCAGAAAGGTGGCATATACTTGGTGAAGCAGTCAGTAGACATGTAGCACTGTGGACTGTCTTGACAAGCTCCTTCACGCCTACGCTCGCTTTCACAGACCAGCATGCATCACAACTTCATACTCCACTAGTGAGAGAAGTGGTCATTGAATTAGAGAAGGAAAAGGCTGAAAATAGCTGTGTCTCTTCCTCTTTTTAGTAAATCAAGTTGACTCTGAGTGCATTGGGGCCTTTAAAGAACAAGTCCTCATAATTTGTTTGTAGAGGAATTTGCAGGATAATAATAGTGAGATAAGTTTCGATTATAGTGTATCACAGGTCTCAAATGATACAAAAACAGAACTGTCAAAAATATGTAGTAAAATATGAAAATAAATCTGTTCATCATAAAAGCAAAACATACAAGATACATAAGTCAACATCAGTGACTACGTTTACATGCACATAATATTCCGGTTTTTCCCTAATTCCAAAAAAGACGATAATCCGACTAAGCTGTTTACATGGCTAATGAAAGTGAATATTCCACTAATATTCCCGTTTACATGTATAGCCGTGCAAAACAGAATTTTTTTCAAAGTTTATCAGAGGCGGCAGACTTTTTGGACCGTGCAAACACAGCATCCCTCTTTCATTTCTTCAACCAGCTTCTTGAAAAGGTCGGCATAGCGATGTTTGCGCATATCCAAAAATCTGTTGATATCCAGAGGCCTGTACTACAAAGCAAGATTTGGCTTTAACAAGGTAACTTCAGGTTCAACCCAATTTTGTATATCACGATGGTGGATCACTTGTTACCGGGTTAAATCACTGTGGTGACTTATGCTGAACACCTATCCTGCTCAGGAGCAGGTTACGTTGGAGATTAGAGATCAACCGGTGTAAAAGCACCGCCTACTGACCAATCAATACTTCATTGATAATGGCGTCACCATTCTTAGAAGATCCGGTGGAGCTTGGTGTGCGGAGAGAGAGAGGTGCACTCATAAAAGTTAAAACATTTAGAGACCGACAACCCCGTTAACATTCCCTGATGGGTATTTTTATGAAAGATATAGATTTTAAGCGGAGGGCATTCCGTATAGGTTATTTGTCGGCTTCTTGAGCCGTGTGTTGCCAATGCGCACATTGGTTTGAATTATGTTTTTATATTTTTATTTGCTCTCACGATTGCTTACCACTGCCAGTGTTGCAACTGACATAATAGGCGAAAGCAATGACATTTTATGGAAAGCACAAGTGTAATTATGGCCAGATCTTGCCCTTACACTCTACGTTACATTACACACTTTCACTGGCAATCACATCATAGCCACGCCCTAATTTTTTTTCGCCAATTTTAAAATCAACGAGACCATAATTCAAAAAATGAACATCATTCTGTGTTGCAGAAGACTTAAAACTAGCGATTGAGACCATAAACTCATTATGAAAATGTTTACTGAGGTAATAAATCAAGTGAGAAGTGGATCACTTTCTCATAGACTTCTACAGAAACCGACCTCCTTTTGCAACCGCACGTGTCGCCCCCTGCTGGAATTCAGATATAATGCAGGTTTAAGGCACTTCCGCATTTGCAGCACTTCGCCGAACCGGATGCGTTGTCCATTAATATACAGTCTATGGTTTTGCCTGTAAAACCGTGTCTGTGTTCTTCATATTTATGTAGAATTATGGTTTCCTCTTCTAATGTAGAATATTTCTGGTAGATGTTTGCGAATGGTCAGCTGTGCAAACACCGCCTCTTTTATGTGAACGCGTGCGTCACTGGATTGGGAAACCCTGGGTTGATTGAACTAGTAGTTAACCACCATCGTGACACAGCTTATTTGGGACCTCTCGGTTGTTAGGGTTAGGTTAGTTAGTCAGGTAACTGAAATAAATCCAGGGCATGTTGATCTTGATTCGTAATACAGGCCTCTGGTCTTTGATAATGTTTAAAACTCGCTGTGTTTCTCCTTCTTATCGGGTCTGCAGCCTTGCAAACTGTTGGCTGATTGGTTTGTGTACAGAAACCATAGCAACGGACGGAGCTGACCACAAGCTTGCGGTAAAAAGCCCAATTGAGATGCATATTCCGAATGCACTGTATACGTGTCTAACACCCAAATAATACTGGAATATTCCACGTCTTAATCGGAAAATGCTATATTTTGAAAAAGGCCTTATTCGAAATGTCCAACCGGAATATGCTGTTTACATGACCTGTATTAAATTCAGAATATTGTCATATTTGTAATTATAGGGGAATATTGGTGTGAATGTAAACGTACTGAATGAAGCGTTTGTAACTCACAAAATGCAAAGTGAGTTCTATCCACTAAACCACACAAATGATTTAACTAATACTTTAAATCACCTCACAATAAACTTGGTATTTGTTTTTGAACAGCAACTTTCCGTAATAATATAAAGTAAAGATTAAAAGGAATAATAATAATAGCGTACCTTTCCCCCAGAGGAAGCTGTCTTTTCTTCGTATAGCCATGTTGTTGATGGTGTAGAGCGACTGATGGCTGTGCAGGAAACAAGCTGAGTGTCAGAGTGAAAAAAGGGCCGGCGATGAAACTGAAGAGACTCCAAGTTCACTCAACAGTCTGTTGCTACATTTCTGGTGACGTGCACAACAAAATGTTGACATACAGTCTGTTTATGGGGACATTTCTTTAAGAAACACAGATTCATTCATTAGAACCCTACAATTACTATTATTATTTGTCTTGTGACAAATACTAGCTCTACAAAAATGACTGCTAATACTGTACTACTATTACTACAAACATTAAGTGCCTTACAAAAGAATAGGATACGATATGACAAATATGCATGAAAAGTAAGGCACAAAATAAGAGCCACATTTTATTTTTCTACTTCAATAAGGTAGGAATGTAATTGTATTCACCACTTTCCCAATATGCTACAATCACATTGTTCTGTTTTACCACAGTGGTCTGGTAATTTGGCAACAAATGTATTTGGTATTGTATGATAGCGACCAAATAACCATGCCATTTGTTTTTTTACGAAATGGTCTCAAACTTGTCTTCTTATTTAAGCAGGAAGTAAACAAAACTTAAACAGAGCGGGTCTTCATTCATTTCTAAATATGAGGCCCCACCTAGTGGGTGCTTCACATTTCTTAACACTTTCACAGTGTTGTATAAGGTACAAATCATGGTGTATTATTACGTTTTCACTTACTCACTTACCGTATTTGTAGGAATGAAAAACAAGAACTGAAAGCCTTTAGGCTCTTTCTCTATGCTGCCATTCAGCATGTGGCATATCTTTCTAAAAGTCTGGTCAGGGTGCATTTTGTTGCTTTGTGTTGCTTGTACGGCTACATGTACTGAAAAAGTGAATATTCCTGCTGTATTGTTGTGCTTATGTTTTGCTGTTTCATGTTGCATGGCATGGCTTGTACTGTACACTGTCTCGAGAATGCTTATTTTGTAGCATTTGCTGTCTTAATGGCATCTTGTTGTCCTCTGTAAAGCTTAATTTTAACCATCACCTTATTGGTTTCAAAACATCTCGCCAAAGGACTTGAAAATTAGCCAGCTCATTAATACTTGGCACATTTACAAAAAGTTGATTAATGTGCGTTGTCCTTAAATGAAGTATTCAACATTTCTGTTATTGTCAACAAATAACACGAGAAGACCAAAACCAACAATGTCTTAAGCCCTATTCGCACGGGATAAGTATTACCTGGTGACCTCCAGTCATTTGTAATAATTGCGGAGGTTATCTGTGATCTTAATCCCGTGCGAATCGGTCATGTCTGTAATTTGTAAAGTAATAATTCCCCCGCAAATGACCTACCATATTTCGCCGAAAACGGAGGTCCCGTGCGAATCGGCATCTCTGATTTGTCCAGGATATGGTGGGGCTTTTTTGTTTTTTCAAGGTACCTATTTCCTTCTTTTGCGCCTTTTTATCCATCTTTCGCGAAGAATGGAGGGTGCGTTGGAGTGTTTTGACAGTGTTTTGGGTGCTGGGTCATGTCGCTATACATCATATACAATTTGCAGAAAGAGAAAGATGAAAACCACAAGTGCGAAGACAAAAATAATGATTAGATGGCGATGGATGACATGTATAGCAGCATGCGGTTAGTATGTATGTTTGTATCATACATCTAGAGATAACGACAAGACATCTCCAAACAATAGATTTTAACCTGGTGAAATGTTTGGTTTTATCCATCTAACCGGACCCTGCTTGACACCACCCGGAGAAAAAAGTGAGAGAAAGCAGGGCTTGACATTAACTTTTTGAGGCACTTGTCCTTCGGACAAGTACATTTACGTTTCACTTGTCCATGCATAAAAGTCACTTGTCCGGGTAAAGATTCATCATTTTATAAAAAAAATTGTGTTTTGCTAATGCAGAATTTGAACAAACCGTTGAAAGCATCCAAACACTATCAACATTAATACAATTCTGTTGAAACAGTAGAGACAAACGTGTCCCAACAATAGATTTCCCCTTCAACAAGAAAAAAGGATCTCCAGACTCCATAATACAAAGTAATATGTTGCACGCCGGTGTGCAGAAGTTATTATATTGAGATTCTAAGTCAGTATTTTAAAGTTTGTCATTACTTTCAGATTCCTAGTCAATATTCTAAGTTACTTAGTCAATATATTGAGATACTAAGTCGATACTTTGAGATATTGAGTCAATATATTGAGATACTAAGTCAATATTTTGAGATAAATCAATATATTGAGATACTGAACAATATAGTGAGATATTAAGTCAATATTGAGATACTAAGTCAATATTTTGAGATAAATCAATATATTGAGATACTGAACAATATAGTGAGATATTAAGTCAATATTGAGATACTAAGTCAATATTTTGAGATAAATCAATATATTGAGATACTGAACAATATAGTGAGATATTAAGTCAATATTGAGATACTAAGTCAATATTTTGAGATAAATTAATATATTGAGATACTAAGCCAATATATTGAGATTCTAAGTCAATATTTGACAGTTTCTCATTACTTTGAGATTCTTAGTTTATATTCTGAGATACTAAGTCAATATTTTGACCAGAGGTAGTGGTGACTTGAACTTCTACTATATCTAAAATAATTTTGTAGACATACAATGGATTTTGCCACTAAATGTTGGTGTTAACTTTTTTTATACAATTTCACAAATTTCTACCCGGCAGAGGCTGATTTACCGAAAGGATCCTTTTAAAAAGGTGTAGCTACTTTACAGTTGATTATTATCTGATATTTAATCTGCATATTTTATTATTATTTTTTTCAAAAAGGAGCAAAAAAAACGACATTATAGAACGGCTTGTTTATTGCTAAGGCAAAATTAAATGATTTATTAAAAATGTAACAACAATAACAACCACTGGATAGGAAAAGGGTATTTTACAACAACTTTGAATGCAGCACAACGCTGGCGGGGCGAATTTCAAGTGAACGCAACATCTGTGTTTTTCCGACAACAGCAGCGGCACACTGTCATATGTTCCTCTCCAGTGAAATACAGACACACACACTTTTACACTGTTTAGCTGTCAGCATTTTAACTGTTTACTCCAGCTGCTAGCTAACGATAGGCTAACGTTACTTGCTGTTGAGTGTAGTGTTAACTAGCGTAACATGCGGCGATGTTTGGTTGTTCTCGTCCGTTCCCCGTGCGAGCATCCGAGAGAAGCGCAGGCATTTCAGTGGGCACCGCGTTGCAATTCGGTCCGGTAGATAACGGTCATTAAGGCACCGGGTCTCTCCTTTTCTGTCAACGATGTGGCGAGGAGGTAACGTTAAGGCGGAGTTAGCAAGCCAACGTTAGCTAACTAACACCGGCAGGTTCACCGTGCTTTCATGCTGCATTGCTTCCAGAGAACGAGCTGAACAGGGGGCTGGGTTTAACGTTAGCGGTCCGCTGACCGGTATTGCGGGGGAAAGAAATTATCGTTTCAAATCTGTAACATAGACGTAATGAGTGGCACATGACGTGAACTAACATGGCATTTTAGTTTGTTTGAGTTTTAACTTGTCCAGTGGGACAAGTAAATTTCTCTTTCACTTTCCCTACAAAAAATCCACTTGTCCCGGACAAGCGGACAAGCCTTAATGTCGAGCCCTGGAAAGAAAAAGGAGAGGACGCAGTTCGGACGATGACTGACTACCCGGTTGAGATTGTGTGCGTGTGTGTCCTCGAGATCTGACCACACACAAACACACGTAGCAGAGCTACCCACACCCATGTTTCTACTGTTGCTTAATGTCAGTAAATTCGAGTAAAATCACAGGCTTCGCTTATCCCGTTCGAATGCGCCAGATGAAAATCAGACGTGGGTGGGTAATTTATAATTCACACGAAGTCCCTAGATAATACTTATCCCGTGCGAATAGGGCTTTAGGCCGTTTCATTACTCTCTGACTATTCAGTCAGTGACTGAGACTGATGTTTTGCTAATAAAACTTTATAAGTAAATGTTACATATATTTCACTATTTTTATTCATAGTGTTGTTGATCTGTAAGTTTACTATATATATTACTGTGTTACATCCTATGTGGAATTAATGTTGATCTTTCACTGATTCTTTGTTTCTTCCTGGCATGAGGGACAATTTAACAATGTTACTTGACAGTTAATCTGTACCTTTATGAATCCAGTTTTCCAAATTTCCTGTCATTGATTTTGTAGTCCAACATGTAGTTACTTCCTTGCGATTGTTAGTTTGGAAAGAAAAATATTTTAGACAATGCAAGTTATAAAAAGCGTGTGTATGGGGGAGTTTAGTTCTGTGCAATAAGGCAGATATTTTAAACTTCATGAGTCAAGATCAGTGTGTATTTAAAGTAGGATGTGAGTATTTTGTGTGGCGGATCATCAACTATATCTGACTTTCTTGACTTGATCTGACCTGAAACAAAGGTCACTTACTGTAAGAATAGTGTGACTAAATGCTTGGCTAAGAATATATTTTATTTCAGTTTGAAATGGACATTTTCAAATTGCACTGATCACTTATAACATATTGCACTTCTTTTACGAATGTGCCAGGCTGTTTACATGAATCTAATCATATCCTAAAATTGTCTGTGTGTCAATCACTGCTCATGCACACGCATTCATTCTCCCTTGTGGGGGGAGGGGCTTAGGAGACTGTTTGGGCTTTAGCAGAAAGGGGGGGAGGGACTGAGAAGATGTCGATGTTCAAATATTTAAGTCCTGGATCTTCACAATCCTACCTACAGCACCTTTAAGCCAATTTCCCCTACTGTCAATCATCAGGAGCATTTGTTATAAGACTGCTGTCGCCTGTTCTGTCTGACATGCTGTCATCCTTCGTAATGGCTTAAATCATTGTGGTCTTTTGATCATTATGAGGAATGCATTGTTCCCAGAATTACATATTTAGGAGAATAGTTTGTGATAAGACAGGCTTGCCAGAACATCTACCATCAATGGATTATTGAACAGGCCTACTGGGCCAGAGCCTTTGTCTGAAGTGACTGTTAATATTTCCTGCTGGAAAGTCAATCAAACTACAAAGAGACAAAAAAATGGCTGCAAAGAGATGGAAAACTGCTGCAAAGAGGACCAAATGACGACAAAGAGACACAAATAAATGAAAGAGATGCAACTTGACTGCAAAACAACCACAAATACCCTCAAAATGAGCACAAAGAGACACAAATTGTCACACAATTGTCTGCAAAGAGACAAATTGACTCAAAACAACCACTGAGAGACTCAAAACGGCCACTGATAGGAGGGGTAACGACTGTGCCCAGAGGCCAGTTGTCTCAAGACACAGTCCCATTTTTACCTAGTTTTAAATTCCGTCCTGAGCAATATGATCACAAGTGGACAGCTCTAAGTAAAGGTGTGAATGTACTTGGGACACATTGAGAACACAATAACTTCTAATCCCTCAGACCATTTGGAGGTGGTCTAGGCCACATATGGCCACATTCTTATAGCAGGGTATATGCGTCGCCTATGTGTCCTATCCACATTAAGGACCCCCTATTCAACTGTGGGCGGAACTAGTACTCATTCAAAGTATTTCTCATGTCACATAAACTGGAATTTTGGAAGCTATTATCATACTGTCGATGATGTTTTTATTCCTGTGCTGCCGGCTCTTATATCCCCGGCTGTAGTCATCACACATTTCTAATGTTTGATTTATGCGAGAGTAACAACTGACATTTATACACACACACACAGGGTCAACCTACCTATATGCAAATGGTAATAATTTAACCTAGGTGTTATTCACATATCGAGCGGAGAAATGAGATCTGATCACAAGGGGGTTCTCAGGACGCATTTAAAGACACATTCTGCTGCCTGCTGGAAACAGCTACTTAGAGCTGTCCACTTGTGATCGGATCACTCAGAACAAGTTTTAAAACAAGCTGGAAACAAGCCCTGATTACTGCTCTACTCTTTATAAGCCATATATCAGTCAGAGCAAACATAATCACATCTAAAGTGGCTTTCAGCAGCTGTTGTTGATAGTCACACACATCAGCAGCAAGTCATAAGGAAGAAGCATTAACTTTGGACACGCTGCATAAATCGCAGGTGCACAAAGTGCGTCGGATGAGAGGGACGATTGTGTGATTATTAAGGGACAATTGTGTGACAATTGAGTGATTATTAAGGGGCCATCCGTCCCAATTTCTGGCAATTAAAATAGCTCCACTTGCAGAAACAAGTGCACTAAGTGTTTTGATTTGTCATCGGGATTCAACAACCGCAAGCTACCTTAACCCTTTCTCTGCCCCACATCACCCAACACCTGCCAATCAGACACATTTGTGAAACTGGTTTAAAATACTCCTAAAAACACAGGACTTTCACCCAGGAAACACAGGACTTTCACCCAGGAGACCGGGGATTGTGTCCCACGTGTCACGTTTCCTAAACTCAACCTTCACTTTCTTGTTTTACTAAATCCAACCCCATTGTATTTTTCCTATCCCAACCAGTTCTTCTTTTCCTAAACCCAACCTGTGTGTCACGTTTCCTAAACTCATCTAACGCTTTCTTGGCAATAACACGCCACGTGGCATGTATGTTTATGTCCGCTGTATACAGCGTAGACATACACGCAAATCTGTATACAGCGTAGACATACACGCGGACATGCTACTTGGCTTAAGAAAGTGGCCGTATTTATTTACACGAAGTCATGATATCACGTTGGAACTAGGCAGACACAGCAGTTTTCATCAGACTCACCGTGGGTCGGGTTAATTAAGTCTACTGCTAACGTACAACACTAATAACATTACAGTCACCAAAATACCCCCGCAAATCAAATCCATATTTCACCGTTAACCGTCAAGCCACTAAATCTGTATGGATATACACTGTAAGTCAGTAGTAGGCTATACAGTGGAGTTGCATATTAAGTGGTTTGGGGTCCTTCTGTAAGTAATTTTGGGGTAGAATTTGCATTTGAAGAATTCTACAAGCAGCAATACCACAAGCCAAGCAATCGGCCCATTCCAAACAGGCACATTTTCAACGGGCACTATACTAGTAATACAAATGCTACCTTATCAGATTAGAGACCTTCAGGTGACAGGATTCATGTATCCATGGGTCTTCCATACAAGTGCAACTTGTAACCACAAGGAAGACAAACACAAGTGCAGACACTTAAGCCTTTAAACCAACAGTCAGACAACATGATTTAACACAGCAGATTCTGGTTAAATATATTCAAAGACCTGAAAAATTTAAGCAAACTTCATATTTCTCTTCACTGCCTCAAGCAGGGATTCTCAAAGATAAGCAGTCGGTAGAGAGAGAGGTCATAACAAGTGAATGGGTGGATGTGATGCCTGGTTACCTGCTGGTGGGAATACCAGCAACAACCTGGCTCATTCCTTGGGGAATGCTTGTGTCTGCTGCAGTGTGATCAGTACCATGGGGTAGATGGTGGCTTGTGAGAGGATAACTGTCCTTAAATAGTCCCTTCATGTGTTCTGATTTATCACAGCGAGTCAAGATATTCACAGCGTATTTGTGTTCACAGATGCACTTTAAAAGTTCCCCATGTTGTGAGAATGACCATGTTTTGATGCATGATTGTGGAACTGGCTATATTTTTGAAGAATGTGCAGTTATTAGAAACAGACGGACCAAAGTGGCTGAAAATGTTATTTCCATTTATATATTTTATTTATATTTTGACCATAATGTCTTCTTTGCTTTTCTATCTTCACAGTTCACCAAAAGGGAACATAAAAACATCATAGACCACAACAAAATATCCTTCTCTGTGCAGCCACCTGCCGATATTTCTTTTTTTCTTACAGTTTTTACCTTACACTCAAGGAGCAAATCATTGGCCCATATGTGCATCTCTATAAGCACAATGTCAGCCTCACACTTTTTGGAAAACAATACACACAGTGTTTTGCAAAACACTAAACACACTTGAATACATTAGACACAGAAATATATCATGATGTCTCTTCCTCGCAATTCCAAAGCACTGACTGTCATATTACCACAACTATGAGCCAATCTGTGAAACGCAGCCATCAGGTGCGCAAACACATGATTGGTTACAGTAATTGTACACACAGCAATCAGGTTTACAGTTTTTCTTGATTTCTTTGACCTGCTTAAGGAAACTGGTATCCGCTTGGTTTTCATAATCACTGTCTCAGCAGAGCAGAAGACACCTCTTGCAAATGTGTTAACCCTTTCTCATTGGATTGACACATTTTCCCCACCATTTTGCAGAACAGTTACAGTTTTTTACAACTTTTTACAACTTTCCCACAATTAGCAAAACCTTACACTCAAGTAGCAAAACACTAGCCTAGATTTGCACAATTGTAAGCACATTGTCAGCTTCACACTTTTTGCAAAACATCACACAGTGATTTGTTAAACACTAAACACACTTGTATGCATTTGACACAGAAATTTATCATGATGTCATTTCCTTGCAATTTCAAAGCAAAGGCTTTCAAATGAACACACCCATGAACTATTTGCAACACAGCCACCAGGTATGAAAACACATGATTGCTTAATTGTAGACACACCAATCAGGTTTAAGCACTATATAAAATGCAGCAGGTAAGTTCACCTGCCTTCAAACAAAATGGAAGGAGTCAGAAGAAGAAGACTGAGAGTGAGAGGAAACCAAAGAACCACAAGGAGGAGAAGGAGGTAAAGGAAGAGGAAGACAGAGGTAGAGGACGAGGTGGAGGTAGAAGAGGAAGACGGAGAACCGAATTGCCAAGGCCAACTTATCAAATGAATCACTAGTGAACCATGTTGTGAGATCGAGGGAGGCTGGACTAAGAGTTCAGCCAAATCTTAGTAGATATACAGTGGCATTTGTCATAAGGACATTTCGACAAGGAAACAGGTAAAAGAAAATCTGTCTACACTTACATTACAGTTTTTTCCAACTGCTTACACACAAAATCTTTTCATGTCACACGATTTTTGAAACCTCTCACTCAAAGTGCAAAACTACACAGCAAATCTCCAAAACCATAAGCTATTTCTCAGCCTTTCACTCAGTTTTCAATTGCATAAAACACTTTTTTCAAAACATTAAACACAATTCTCTACCTAAGACACAAAAATCTAACAAGAAGTGACGTGCTATCCATTTCTAAACACAACCAATCAAAATGCTACACTTATTTACCAGGGCACACACACACACTCCTCACATGTGCAAACACATTATGTCATAACTGAATACTAACCAATCATTGCTTTAGTATAGGCCTATACAGAGGCCAAAGGTCAGATTACCTGTTTGGAACAATGGATGCCAACAATAGACAGAGAGCAAGAGGAGGAGGAGGGAGAGACAGGGGATAACAACGCGGAGGAGGAGGAGGAGGAGGGAAGAAGAGGAAGGAGAGCCATTTCTGATGAGATCAGGGAGAGAAGCCCATCTTGAGTAGCTTTACAGTGGCGTCCATACTGCATGCAACTATCTAATGACTATTTCAGCATTACAAATTAATCAGACTTTGTTGTGCACAAAGTGCATACAATTCTGTCCCCCCCCCCCCGCCCACACACAAGCACGCACAAACACTCACAACACACACACACACACACACACACATATTCTTTATTCTAAAAATGATACCTTTGGTTTACATATGTTTATACTTTTTTTTTCTTGTTTCATGCTACTGTATACAACACTGGGCTACTCTTACAGACGTAATGTTTTGCAGACGTAATGTTTTGCCCAATACTAATAATATTTTCTGTTTTACTGTAACATTACATTGTTTTTTACAGTGCACTTTTCAACCACTTTCAGCAGACTACTTTCTCTCTAGAACATTGTAGATATAAGCCTATGAAAGACAAAAGAGCTTTAGATTTAGAACAACAGTGTGTACATGGTATATCCAAAAATTTACTATTATGAAAAAAGTGTTTGCCATTTGATGCAAATGCTTCATTTTGAGATGTGTTTATGGTATTTTGAATGCAGTGTTTCATTTTGAAGGAGATGTGAGGCATTTTGCATTTTGTGTGTGCAGTGTTGGGAATTGTGTGTAGAGTTTTGAAAAAAGGAGACATAGTTTTGAAAACGTGTGTAAGCAGTTGGAAAAAACTATAATCAGCTGCTCATTGTATGTACCATATCAGCACTTTTGATTCTCTGGCCAGATCCAGCTAGGCGAAAAGATAATGTCTAGTATTTTCTGTACTTTTTCAGATCTTTTTTTTTTGTTTGTCTGTTTTTTTCTGTAATTGTAAGCTGTACTGGATACGGTATATTATGTTTGTCTGTTGTTTGCTGAGCTAACAGTGTTATGCACGAAAACTGGGACTTGTTTTGTTGTTGATTCTCCATGTTGACTTATTTGGGTATATGGAGAGAAATAAATTACATTTTCCTCAGTCTGCAGCATTGGTCTTGTGTAGTGTTTGGTGAACTTAATTTATATTTTCACTTTCTCTGTGTAGTTCATTTACTGAAGTAAGAATTGCTAAACGTGTTTTAGGTTAGCAACTAGTGTGTATATGGTTCAAACATAATTAAATCAAATGAAACGTGTGTGTTTCATATGGTAACAAAATATGTTTTTTATAAATTAGTGTATAGTTTTTGCAAGAGTGTTTCATTTTGCAAAGGGTCTGAGGTGTTCTGCTAATTGGGTGTGTGGTTGTGCTAATTGTGTGTAGTGTTTTGAAAAAGACTGTCCCTGTTTCAAAATTGTGCTTAAGCAATTGGAACTAACTAAAACTAACTATTAAAAACTACCCACATCAGTATGAAATCACTGAAGCACCTGTTTGACACTCCTTCACACAAATCTTCAATTAGCAATCGGTCTGCAGGGTTAGGCCAGGTCAAGACAGAAGAGACTGAGTATCAATAGTGGCTATTTCTTATACTCTACAGTAATAGATGTTTATACTTTAGATTTTATTTTGGTTAACATGTATTTTGTGTAATATTTACTAATATTTCAGTTTTCAGCCACAGTTTGAAAATAAGAATCAATGGAATCAATTCTGGATCCAATTCTTTGCATTTAGGCAAATATGACAACAAATGGCACTGGCATGAAAGCTACGTACAGTAATAGGCTACAATGACATTGGTGCACTGATTCGCACTGAGTGCTATATTTTGTATTTTGTTGTCCACTGTGTAATGGTTGATTGGAAGAACTCATACACTTGTTTGCAAGTTGTGTTGTTTCAAGGCAAAATTTGTTTTTTCTTGCATATTTTAAATGTTTTGGCACGGTTAGAGCCTTTTGCAAACAAAATGTGTCATTTTGACCATGAGTTTGAGTAACTGGTTCAAACTGAATTAAGTCATATGAAACGTCTGTGTTTCATATGGTAACAAAATATGTTTTTTATAAATTAGTGTATAGTTGTTGCAAGAGTGTTTCATTTTGCAAAGGGTCTGAGGTGTTCTGCTGATTGGGTGTGTGGTTGTGCTAATTGTGTGTTATGTTTTGAAAATAGTTCTTAAAAAAACTGTAATAACAAAACAGTTCCTTCTCCTCCTAGAAATGTTTTAGTACAGAAAAATAGGGCAGTCAGTACTCAAGGTTGGATGATAAAGTGTCAAACAAAACAATCAATGTACCTTTGTGACAGTCATGGACACGTTCTTTTTCAAAAGCAACATCATACCACCTGCCTTTTATTCGTCGGTCCTAAACCCTGAACTGAATGTTGTTTAGCAGATAGAGAGATTCATTTACTGAAGGTTTTTTACTGCACTTAGACAGAAATAAACTCCCCGTTCTGGTTCTCATGGTTTTTTTTACGATAATTTTTCAAGCCTCTGCTCTGCAAGGCCGTGGTTACGCCTGTCTTTTCAATGCGACTTCTGTCATCCAATCATGCCATAACGTATTAACCATCAAGTCCGTGCGCTCTGAGATCGGATCTTGCTCACACTGGGATCTGATCAGCCAGACCACATGCCGAGGTGGCCGGGCTCACATTATGTTCGGATCTAAGTGAGGTGTGGACAGCATGTGGGCACAATCCAGGCAATTTATCAAACGTAGGTCTCGCATTAGTCTACACTCACCTAAAGGATTATTAGGAACACCCTACTAATACCGTGTTTGACCCCCTTTCGCCTTCAGAACTGCCTTAATTCTTCGTGGCATTGATTCAACAAGGTGCTGGAAGCATTCTTTAGAAATGTTGGCCTATATTGATAGGATAGCATCTTGCAGTTGATGGAGATTTGTGGGATGCATATCCAGGGCACAAAGTTCCTGTTCCACCACATCCCAAAGATGTTCTAGTGGGTTGAGATCTGGTGACTGGGGGGGCCACTTTGGTACAGTGAACTCATTGTCAAGTTCAAGAAACCACTTTGAAATGATTCAAGCTTTGTGACATGGTGCATTATCCTGCTGGAAGTAGCCATCAGAGGATGGGTACATGGTGGTCATAAAGGGATGGACATGATCAGAAACAATGCTCAGGTAGGTTGTGGCATTTAAATGATGCCCAATTGGGGGCGTAAAGTGTGCCAAGAAAACATTCCCCACACCATTACACCACCACCACCAGCCTGCACACTGGTAACAAGGCATGACGGATCCATGTTCTCATTCTGTTTACGCCAAATTCTGACTCTACCATCTGAATGTCTCAACAGAAATCGAGACTCATCAGACCAGGCAACATTTTTACAGTCTTCAACTGTCCAATTTTGGTGAGCTCGTGCAAATTGTAGCCTCATTTTCCTATTTTTAGTGGAGATGAGTGGTACCCGGTGGGGTCTTCTGCTGGTGTAGCCCATCCGCCTCAAGGTTGTGCGGGTTGTGGCTTCACAAATGCTTTGCTGCATACCTCGGTTGTAACAAGTGGTTATTTGAGTCAAAGTTGATCTTCTATCAGCTGGAATCAGTTGGCCCATTCTCCTCTGACCTCTAGCATCAACAAGGCATTTTCGCCCAGAGGACTGCAGCATCCTGGATGTTTTTCCTTTTTCAGACCATTCTTTGTAAACCCTAGAAATGGTTGTGCGTGAAAATCCCAGTAACTGAGCAGATTGGGAAATACTCAGACCAGCCCGTCTGGCACAACAACAATGCCACGCTCAAAGCTGCTTAGATCACCTTTCTTTCCCATTTTGACATTCAGTTTGGATTTCAGGAGATTGTCTAGACCCTTTTACCTTTGAGTGTGCATGTTCTAATGTATAGGTGGTGTTTTAGTAATTAAAAGATGACTGCTTTGCAGGCAGTAGCTCAGTCAGTAGGGAGTTGGGTTGGGAACCGGAGGGTTGCCGGTTCAATTCCCCGTACGGACCAAAGTACGGTGGTGGACTAGTAGCTGGAGAAGTGCCAGTTCACCTCCTGGGCACTGCCAAGATACTCTTGTGCATGTATAGGTACTGTCACGGTGCTTCTTAAAATGAGTGAAAAACAAGGACCCTTGAGTGTGTTGATCCACTATCAAAGTGCTGCAGCTGGATTCTGGAAGCAGGACTCTTGAATAAATATATATGAGTTCAGTTATTAGTTTGATAGCGTGGGTTTACCCAGGGTACTCTAGTTTCCTTCCGAACTGAAATATGTTCTTAATTGGGCTATTCAATAATTAAATTAATTAAATTTTCATTTTGGCCTTCAGAAGAACTGCAGCTTAATACATTTCAGCACTGGTTTAGTTGCCTTTGTTTTGGGGGGTTGGATGTGATGAAAATAAAACTGAGGTTTTACTGCTCCTGGCTGAAAAGTTCCACCAGAGACTGAGTACGACCATTTCACTTTATGTCACTTGTAATGGGGTAAACCTGCAAAACAAAGTGGCAGTGCCTACTTTACTACTCTACTTAAAAGTAGAATGTGTCTCATGACACTTCTCAATGAGATTGACAGTTTAGGCTGGAGAAGGGCTGATGCAATCCCCTCATGGTGTGGAGAAAAGACACTAATAATCATCTCTGAATCAAAGGAAAAGCTCATCTCGGCCAACTGGACATAATTAATGCACAGACCCGGCTGTAAACACACTCTAAGTTGAAAAAAAAAAAAGAGTCAAGGGTCCGCTGAGAGTTTTTTTTTTTTTTTTTTTTGCAGCAAATGAAAAAGCGCTGAGAAAATAGCGCTGATATCTGAGCAGAACATGCAGCGAAATGTGCCGTTCATTTATGAATCACATTTACACAGAAACAGGAGAATCAGTGCTGCTTCAAATCAAGTTCAAAGAGGATTTCAATAAGCCTGTTGATCATCTTTTAATCTCTTTACACATTTGGAAATATTGATTAATGGGAGTCTATGAAGATCTGATCACAAGAGACTGTAAACTGTAAACATAAAAAATGCAGTGGAGCATGCATATCGCCTTCCATGCTCTAAATTATACAAAAGCCCAGTAACCAGTGGAATGCAACTAAGTACATTTACTCAAGTACTACAAATCTGAGGTACTTGTACTTCACTTGAGTGTTTCCCTTTAATGCTACATTATATGTCTACCCCACTACCTCTCAGAGGTAAATAGTTTATTTTTTACTCCACTACATTTATCTGACAGCTTAAGTGGCTTTTCAGATGTTGTTTTTCATCCCCTCGCTGTCCAGTAAAAACCACGTATCTCCAGATGTGTTCATGTAAACATGTTTGTGATAAACTGAAGGATGAAGTGTTCCTTTGTGTGTTGAGAAAATGATCCTACTTCTAAATAAAGTCTTTAAAAAAGCCTCTTGGATCAGAGGGAAAATGCATTGTCACAAAGCTGGAAACAGTTGACTTTTTAGAGATACGTGGTTCTCACAGGACAGCCACGCTACACACATATGATGATCTTATAGAATATGATGCACTGCTGTAGATTAAACCACCCAACAACATATTAAGGACATACATTAGCACAACCTCAAACATTAATGCAGCAGTAATGTTAATCCACAAACATCAGATATAATAGGAAAACACTTACAGGGAACATTTTACTGCACAACCTTTCACACTTTTAGTATCTTTTGCTAATAATACTTACTTTTACTGTTAATTATACTTTACGTAATGTTTTGGATGCAGGTCTTTTACTTGTAGTGGAGTATTTTCACACTGTAATGCCGTACTTCTTTGACTTCACCAAATGTTCTGAATACTTCGTCCACCACATACACAGATATGGAGATACATGCCAAGATTTAAATAGCAGATACCAAATGACTTCCATCTAATTGATCTCCTTACTGCTTGATCTCCATTTGTGGTTTTGACATTTTGAATTCATGTGAGCTGCCAGAGGAACAAAAAGTGGATGAAACTAAGAAGTGGCGCTGTAAAGGTGACTGAAAAGAGAGCACTTATCTAATCGGCATATCAGCTGGTTCCCGTCAAAGCGGATAAAAGAAGTATGGGAAACTGCTTTACTTTTTAATTTAGAGGAGTGAGTGATAAGCACTCAACCTTAAGCCCTTCGCCACACCTGAATACAAAAACACACAAGCTTTGATTTTTATTTTCAATTGTGAGAGTGGAGGAGCTGTGGTTTTTAATATGACTGACAGCCTAGTAAAAAAACCATTATGTAAATAAAAATAATTTTTATGTTATATAGAACTGCATCCAACTACTGTATGGGACTAAATTCAAACTATGGCTCCTTTCTCACCTCCACACAGCTAGCCGATCACTGTGTGAAGTATGTGTAAATGTCGGATTGTCGGTTAAGGCAAGTTATAGACATTGTCGGACACAGCTCTCCCAATTCCGACATCGGGAAGGTGTAGTGCGACGGGGTTTCTGATGGACCATACTGGCATCTTAAGAGTCTACAGCCATGCTAGTGTCTCTATAAGGCTGTACTTGGCACAGTGTTGCTTTGAGCTAAATGTTAACGTCAGCATGCTAATATGCTCACAATGACGATGCTAGCATGCAGATGTTAAGGTCGGAGGAAATCATAGAATAATTGGGCACTATTGGCTCAATAATAATAATAACAATAATACAAAACAGTACTATTAAATTAAATAAATAAGTTTACAATAAAAGTGCTCAGGTGTGGTAGGCTTCCAACCGCCGTCCATATCCTCCCCATATGCATTTTTACAGCCTCCCTCGGTCTCTCTCTGGCTGAATATGAATACGGCTGAACAGCCATGTCAGTCAAAACACTGCAGCTACCAGTGGCTTGTAGTTCTACCTTCCAGTGACTGGAGGACGGAAGTATACAGTAGGAGATTTGCTGATCCCCAGAGACAAAGCGAACGTTGGAAAGAACAGACGTCTTTTTTCACACCATATCCCTCATTCAGATATAGAGATAAGGTTGAAAATTGCTGAAATGTCCCTTTAAAAGCTGCAGTATACGTAGATCTACAGATGGTATAACAAGTTTTCAGTGCACACAATCAATATATGTTAGAGAGGACATAGTGTGAATCAACAGAAGTACATTTCCAGGATAATTGCCTGACGGATGTCCCTCACCTTCCGCTCTCTTCTCTGTGTGAAAATTTGGATCTTACAACAAGGCATGGAATTTTTGGTTCTTTTGGGAAATTATTGTAAAGATTTACAAAGAATATATAATTTAAATATCTCACGTTACTGTATTGTGTGAACAGTTCATTTAATATTGTATGTGGCGTTTTTGTTGGCGGGATGCAAATTTTCCACCAAAATAAGTTCCTTACTGAGGCCATTTTGCAGAGCCACCGCCCAGTGCCCAAAGTGATTGTGGTTGGTTTAAAGAAATGCAAACCACCCAGAGCGGTTTTTTTCCTCCTATCCCAGAATGTATGTGTGATGTAGCCAGACCTTACTCCACAGCGCTGTGGAGATTGGTCTGGCAATGCGAAACTGCAAAAGACATAAAACCTTTTTTATCACAGAGGTAGATTGTTTGATTGATTGTTTTCCCTGTAGGTTTTGTAGTAACTGCTTGCTGGTGAAACCATCTGTTTTCATAATTAGTTTTTTTTTACCTGCACTGAGCAAGATGGTTGTACAATCAATCTAAGTCTGTCTGGAAGAAGGCTGTGTTTCTAAATTCCCACCGAGACACTTTAGATGTAGCAGTTTGGTCAAAATGAAATGTCGCTTTGAGGTCTGATTAGTTACTTTAAACAACAAACTCCTGAACAACAGTGAGCAGACTGCGAAAGAATCAGACTCAGAGAAGGTATTTTTTCAAAAATAAACTGAAATCAAAATGTAGTTTCACTTGTATACTTATTTGGTCAAATAGTAATGGAAAGAGGCTGTTTTAGTAGTGGGCTACATTAATGTTCTCCTGGAGGCATAACATTTTGGTTCCGACTGACATCCATGCTACAATTCTGTATGTTACTCTGTAGGTTTTTCTGTTTGTTTATAAGTGACTCCAGAATCAGTTACTCTGTGGAGTGCTGAGGGTACTGGACTACTCATTGATGGTACTTTTGACAGTCTACTTATTGTTCACCACAGAGGCCCCCACTCCCAGAAGCGTTAAGCTTAAGACACTACTAAATTTGTCCAAAAACCATTTATATCTTAAAGTTGATATTTCTTGCATAAAGTGAGCATAATTCAAATTCCAGTGCATTGCTGTTGCCTCTATTCCCTATAGTTTTCAACAGTATGATACATTGGTGGTACATCTGAAGGGGTTGGGTTTATCCATATATGTATATCACAGAACAAGTTGGGAAACAATCACACATTACAACGTGATTTCTGGCCATTCAAATTTAGATTTTCAAAGTAATACTTCATGACGGAGCCTGTGTAAACGTAAATGTATAGATTATAACATCAACATCCTGGACAAAATGAAAAGGCATCTTTGAGGTACATTAGCTGATTCCTTAGGGAGCACTAGGCTGTATTTATGCGTTGTTCTGGATGTTGTCATCCTTTAAATTGAGGGAGAAATCCATTAACCAAATGGGAAATAGCAGACAACCAAAACAGACATCAATTCCAGCATCTATTAACAAAGGAAACTATATTTTCCCTTGTTTTTGTAGTTCTTTTCTTGCCCCAAAAAAAAGTACAATATTGAAATGAAATGGAGTAAATGTATAAAGTCATAGAAAATGTCTTTAACCTTTAACATCCCTGTTTGCGTAAAAGACTTAGAAATAGCTGATGGATTGCTAGGACCTTGAAGCCCATTAGTGAGAGAAACAGCGGAGATCTCATTAAGAAGATCCTTTTTTTGTTTTGGCTCGGCGTTCGCCCACGCCTCATGATTCACATCTGACTCATCAAAGTTTGTGCAGAATTATAACAAATGGCTAAATAGCTAAACGTCCAAGAGAGCTGAGACATGTTGCTTTCTATGTGGTGGGGATGATTCCTCAACTCGCTGGCTTACATACACCCGGCGTGCCAATCTGTCTCTCTTCTTTAAGGCTGCCAATTTAATTACACAATTATTACATCTGGTGATGGACACAAGGTGGAAACAAAGACATCCCTATTACCAGGCTGATTCAGGGGATTTTTTAATGTGACACTTTCATTGACTTTTTTTCTTCTACAGCAGGGAACCGGTTTGCCATTTACAGCGATGTTATTTGTGCCGATGACGGCAGGCAGTAACGGACATGGGCACTACTCATGACCTTTCTGGCGCTGTAGGAGTCCATTCCCCAAGGCGCTGTACCTCTCCCACTTCACACATGGCTACACGATAAAGAGAGTGTTACACAAAAGCTCTATCTTCTGCTGGCTCCGGACTGAATAATTAGATGGATAACCTTGATTTAACCAGTTGAATGCTGCGGCCTCTTTCACTGTGAGTTCTTGGATTATATGATTGCATGGTGAAACTAAAAAAAATATGAATAGTAAAAAGCCTTAAGTTCCCACATAATACAAACATGTGCAAATAACAGGCATGTGGTTACAGCCATACCAGCGAACAAGTGAATACACCTACTCTTTTTATTTACTGACATTTTGTGTGTAGGATTTTTAAATGCATTCTCCTTCTCTGTTATATACTGTACATGCTGTAAACTTTTGGATTTCTGGGTGTATTTTTACTACTCACCCTGTCATTGGTTTTCCATTTATTACCAAACAGAATGGAAATCATTCAGAATATGTTTGAGTTGTGTAAGATCAAGTCTTACTTATTAATATTACTCACATCATTGTTGTGCGGTGATGCAGTTTTTTTGTTCAGACAGATTTGAAAATGGCATAAAAAATGCAAACCCGTGAAGTGGTTCTTTTATGTGATGAATTTAAAGTTATAATCCTAAAGTCCTTATGTTTGTGAAATTAAACCCGTCTTTGATATTATTTATGGTCAGCATTTTTTCAGCAATTGCCCATGAATGTGTTTTCATTCTGTCATTATCTCTCATCTCTCATACAGTACTTTTCATTTTAGTTGGTGGAGTCCGATAGATTCAAATTGCAAACAAGTATGACATCCAGCTTTACTATTTTATCTCACTTGAAAACAGCGTCACTATTTACTCTTAACTCTCCCAATACCTTATCAGAGCTGAATAAGTTTAATTTCCTGCTGCTGCTAATTCACATTAAATGAGTCACACTAGGGTGGCTTTTATTTTTATTGTGAAGCAGTCACAGGAAACGCAATTTATTTACCACAGCTGTTAGCACTAAACATAAATGCATCTACAACAAAAGAAATTTTTTTTGAAAGCATGAAAACCAGATGGTCATGGCATTTAAAACGTAAGTTTGTTTGGCTGCACTGTAAACTGAAAAGCCGGTTGCTAAGGGAGACTTGTGCACTTGATTTAATCTCTGAGGTGCATAAAAATGTGCAAAATATGAGACACTCAGGTGAATCCAGTTAAAGTAACTATGAGGAACTTTTAAATATTTCTAAAACTGTTTATTTTCCATCTGATGATCATAAATGACCTGTAACAGCAAACAGCTGGCAGACCGGCTCCACAGTAACACATTCTGACAGGTCACAGATTTCAGAGTAACACCAGAAAAGCCTGTGTTTGAGTATCCAGCCAGGTAGACGGTAGCAGGATATTTCTTTATGTAGGCCTATTTGTATTTTATTTTATTTTAGAAGTTTTCTGCTGTAGCTATGGCTGATACTTGGGCAGGGCCATCACAGAAAAAAGGAAATTAAACGAAGAACAACTAAAAGCTAAACGGGAGAGTGACAGACGAAGACAATTACGGGATTGTAAATGATTAATAACCGACCCTGAATTGGCCCTCTTCCTAGACAGGTATGTAATATGTCTATTTCAATTATGAAATTCCTTTACAATGCGAGGCGTGGTTGTACGTCAGTAGCCGACATAAAATTACATCGTCCTTCCATTTAGTGCCCAGTTTTTCTTTCTTTTCAGTCCATGTTTGTGTTGGCCTACTAATTTCTTTTTGTCCCCCTGTACTTGTGTAAAGCGTCCTTGGGATTCATGAAAGGCGCTATATGTAGTATTATTATTATGTTGGTTGCTACAACAAACTCTTAATGCCTTGGCTCCAGACACAGTGACAGTGATAACATTACCCGGTTTAGCTCACGAGACATCCAAAGTAGGCTAAGTTACTGTATGCAACACTTGAAATGCAACGATGCATCTGTAACATATTCTCTCATTGTAAATTAATGATTTTCTGTCTGAGCAGAACATTCATTGCAACTATATGACCTCCCGGTAACGATAACTCAGTTATACAGTGGGTAATACACGTTTTCCTCTCGTGGACATTACATTTCAGCACCAGCTGGCACTCGCTAGAAAAGATCTTTACGACAGAAAGGTCTAGTAAAAACACTACCGCTTTTGTTCAAAGGGGCCGCTGAAATGAAATACACAAAGGCAGTTTGTTGAGTGGTTTTCTAAATATACAAGTAGGAAAGCGCTGCGCTAAGAAATGTCCGCCCACTTTCTGATGCAGGGTACACTTTCTGTAACTGCCTGTGCAGAGGGCACTCTTATGTAATGGCAGTTTCATGTGAAATGTGAAATGAATCTTAATCTGACAGACCACACACACACACACACACACACACATATGCATCAACAGATGGGCTGATCCTCACTGTTCTCATCGTCATTTTAACGACAGCGATTGCCTCATTTGTAGCCTTGAAAGAAGATAAATCCTTTACAGCAGAGAACGGTTTATGGGAAAAGTGATAATGTCAGAGGGCTACTTCGACACACTTAACAATCTATTGATCTGTTGCACTGTTGCTAAATCCATGCATCTGAAAGGCAGATGTTGATCTGCTTAACAAGATCCTCGGCACCAATCAGCCAGATCTGTAGCAACAAAGCAGGAGCTATATCATCTACAGGCTGTGAAATACCCATGTACGGAGAGCTATAAAAAAATATTATAATAAAAATGCCTGCTCTTATTTTATTTACAGCACTAAAAACAATTTTTTTTAATTTTTTGGGGGGGCATTTTATCCTTTTATTTGACAGGACAGCTGAAGACATGAAAGGGGAGATGAGAGGAGTAAACCGCTATATATGGGCACCCACTCTACCAATTGAGCTATGTGGGCACCCACTAAAAACAGTTTGTTGACCATCTCATGAACATTGGGTGTGCATATGATATTATGACTCGTTTAGAATCAGCTTTGCAGTTTTATTGCATCAAGTAATAAAATAAAGATAACTTTGGCTGTTTGCCATTTGTTGAAATGTAATACTGACAGGTGTTTCTGTTATTTTGTCCACCCCATTTATCAGTGAGGATAGGCTAAGTAACAGAAACCGTCATGCTTGATAACATACTGCCTCATTTTCTCTAAATCCCTCATGCTTATGAAGGCAATTTTAATCAAGCACAGGAGCAGCATACTCTGCCACTAACAATTAAAACTACCACATAGAGATACAGACAGTTAATTACTCACGTAAATACAATGAATGACAATTACTGATGAAAGAAAACAATAAATGAATTGCAACATAAATAGTTTAAAAAAAATGTAATGAAAAACTTTAGGATTATAACTTTACTGTACTTAAGCAAAAGTTTCAGGTACCTATACTCTACTTTAGTATTTGAAGGTTTGAACACCTTATCATTTTCATTTCAGAGGGAAAATATTTTACTTTTTACTTTACTGCATATATCTGACAGCTGTAGTTACTTTTCAGTTTAAGATTTTGCCTGAAAAAACACACGATACGCTGTGACTATAAGGGAGTGGGCAATTCCCATCGTTCCAGTACCCAAAAAGGATGAGGGAATCCGGTCCTGCTAGCAGCAGAGCAATATCTATTTCCTCTAATAAACAACTTGTTTGCTAGACTGATTGGGGGACAACAATTCAGCAATATAGATCTCAATCAGGCTGAAATCACATGGCATGCTGACCATTAAAACACATAAGAGACTTTCACATAATGCAGACTGCCTTTTGGCATCATGTCAGCCATGGCACTGGTCCAGCAAGCTATGGACTGGAATGAAGAGCATCTGAGCAACTTGGAAACTACTCTAGTACTACTATATGGCTTAAGAGTGCGTAAGGAAAAATGTTTTTTGACCATCTGTGGAATACCTGGGGCATAGGCACTAAGGGGCTACACACTGCACCATCGCAAATTGCACTTCTATGACAGAACGCCTGTCAGATGCTATCCTAAACAATTACAGACGTTTCCTTCCCAACTTGGCATCACTGCTACAACCGCTGCACGTACTGCTCTGCCAAGATAAAATATAGAATTGGACAGTTGACTACGCTAGAGATCCTGACTCACTTCCACCCAGCATTTTCACTTCAGCTTGCCTGTGACGCCTCTCCTTGCGTAGTGGGGACAGTTATCTCTCATGTACAGCTGGATGTTGAGGAAAAGCCAATTGCTTTTGCATCAAGGACATTGAACAAGGAAGAAACTTGTCATGCTCAATAAGAACAAGAGGCACTTAGCATTGTTTTTTGAGTCAGAAAATTACATCAGCACCTGTATGGAAGGAAGTTTATGCTCCTAACAACAACGACCACTGACCTCTCACGATCATCCTCGGCCAACACACATGGAATACTGTCTCTCGTTGCATCCTGACTGCAGAGGTGGGCTTTGCTGTCAGCACATTTGTACGACATTAAGTATCGCAAGTCAGACTCTCATTGCAACGCAGATGGTTTATCCAGATTACCACTCAGTGTCACAAAGCTGGAGTCAAACACTGTAGACATATTCTACATCAGGGAGGTAGGAGAGCACCCTTTTCAGCTGTACAGGTTAAAAAGGAGATGCACAATGATCCTGAGTTATATGCAGGCTTGGACATCATCATTTCACTGTCACTTTGCACCAAAGTGTTGCAGCAACTTCATTCAAGACACATATAGTAATAGTACGAATGAAGGAAATAATAAGAAGCTACATTTTGTTGGCAAATATGGATAAACAGATTGAAGATATGGCCAAAAGCTGTTCATCTTCCCACAAAGTCCAAAACAACCCACTTCTAGCTCCTCTTGGGAGTTCCCACAGGAGCCATGGCATTGTGTGCACATTGATTTCACTTGTCCATTTGAGGACAGAATATTCCTTGTTGCTGTTGATGCATACAGTATTTAAATGGCCAGAGGTGGCTATCATGAGATCAAATACAACAAAGAAGACAATCCGGAAGCTAGGTGAAATGTTTAGTTGCTTTGGATATCCTGCACAGTTGGGGTCTCATTCATAAAACTGTGCGTAGGATCCTTACTAAAAGTGTACGTATGCCCAAAAGCCAAAAATGGCGTACAGCAAAAACAAAATGAGATTTATAAAACCGTGCGTATGCACATCTGTAAGCAATGTTCCCTTTATAAATCATAGATTACCCACAAGTGTGCGTACGTGAATCAGCCTGTAATCAGCCTGTACACGCCCATTTTTAACCATAAATAGTCAATGCAAAACACCTCAGTATGTAAATGGCCTGGCAGTTGTTCTTTATGCCAAATCATGACGACTGGCGGGGTAAAAACAAAAAACTTCTCAGACGCTGGTGAATTGCTGCAAATTGAATTCTAATTTCGGCCTGTTCTTGCACAGTGTAGGGTAACCTGATCTATAGACTACCTATATTAATATTACCTTCCAAAACAGCGGGCATTACGGCACTCAGGGACAGCTTCGATATACCAGCCCTATATGATAATGATAAGCTTTAACAGAACTATATACTGTATTATATCCAAAGAAGCCTCGCAATAAAGTTGAAGATTATATATAATATTTATATAAAACACTTAACTGTCTGACATTTCCCTCTGGAAACAGCCGGTTGCCCCCCGAGTGGCAACGACCTGTATTTGGACCGGGATGGCACGGCTCCGGCGCGTTGCCCTCTCTACTGGACCCAATTCAGTACATAGATCCAAGAGCTCAGCTTTAGGGAATTTAAATCGGCATATTAGCCAGTCATCGTCATGGTCCCTGAAGCCTCTTTCTCTACTATTTCTTCCATTGGCGTAGTCCTCCTGCAGGGCCATCATGCAGCATCACACACGGGTTCACCGCAGTATTTATATGTTTACAACAATTTGTGATTGTAGACACCTTGCCAAAATCACAGCATCAACTAGTGGTATCCCCCTCCCCGAGATACAATTTGAAGACGAAAGTCTCAGGGAAACACACTTTTCTTTATGCAGGTTTGGTCACGAACAGTGTTAAAGTTCGGACCGATAACGAGGACATCAATTGTAACGATTGCGTGAGAGCTTAACGGCTGTATTTTCAGACTTTGACATTTGATGATATATGCACAGTATTAAAGACAGATATTTAGTTATTTACACTGTGTTCTGCAGTTATCTAATGCTATGGTATTTGATGCTATCCTGTATTCTATGCAGTCGGGCCATCTCCTCCTCCTGCGCTCCGTAACGGACAATGTGATGGTGAGACAGGGCCGATTAAATATTAAGAAGGAATTAAGAAAGAATTTAGATTTAAGAGGTGTTTATGGAACAAGTATCACTCAGTACAAGCGCAAATAACACTGCTGGATTTAATCTTCATGATAACGTGGATGATATGGAGTAAAGAAATGTGCGTGAGACATCAATACTTGAAAATATTAAGAGTAATCGTTATGCCCACATTTACTTTCTGTAGTCTGACTTCAATTCACCACCTCACCATCTGCGTCACCAATTCCCATTGTCTCCAAAATGAGCGTACGCATGGGTCAGAGTTTGCATGGAGGACCGCACATTCTCCCGCACATTCATTTTTTTATAAATCACAACCTTTGCGTGGGAAGTGGCGTACGCACATTTTCAGCCCCATTTTGTGCATACGCCACGTTTATAAATGAGACCCCTGGTCAATATACCTCAACTTGTGTCACACAGTGTTGGGGAGTAACGGAATACATGTAACGGCGTTACGTATTCAGAATACAAATTATGAGTAACTGTATTCCGTTACAGTTACAATTTAAATAGTTGGTATTTAGAATACAGTTACATTGTTGAAATCAATGGATTACATGACGATACTTCTCTGTTTCACGAGTTTATTCACTCTGACTAAATTAAGGCAACTCTATGCATTTTCCAGAAGCCCCGATATGAAATCGAAAAAAATAGCTATTTGCGTGATCAGTCACAATGGAGTCGGAACCGGCACGACAGAGCCAGGGCAGGAATAAGTTTCTATCTTGGAAATTCAAACAGCATTTCACAAAGAACGAACAGGGAGAATGAAATATAACTGTGCAGTGCAACCAGTGCTTGCCAGCAACCAACCTCCTTTCAGCGTCCAAATTACTCCACCTCCAACCTGAAGAAGCATCTTAAAGTAAGCTATTTTTTTAATTAGCCAAGGGTAGTCGTCTGCTGTAGTTTTACTGGTCACCTTGCTTTTTTAACATTGACGTGCGACTTTACATTCTCCTACGTGCTGATTTACTAGCTCCAGAGCCGTTTAAAGACTGACTAGCCCCGTTTGACATGCTAGCTAACGTTAGCTAAAATTAGCTCGTGGTAGCAAGACTGCGGTTAGATTTTTGTAGTATGCAGTTCGGGACTACCAATACAATAATTTATCTGCTAGTTCAGGTACACATTCAGCTAGTTGGAATAAAAAGAACACACCATTATAGGCCTGTTTAGTAAGCTGGATGTGATAGCTGCATTCCTACACTTATAAAACGCAATTCAATGTGGAAGTAATCCTGAAGTAATCCAAGTATTCAGAATACGTTACTCAGATTGAGTAACGTAACGGAATACGTTACAAATTACATTTGTGGGCATGTATTCTGTATTCTGTAACGAAATACGTTTTGAAAGTATCCTTCCCAACACTGGTGTCACATGAAATGTCTGGATTTCTACAAGCTAAGTGCAACACATAAACTCAGCTCCCTACATCCCTGCAACAAAGGGCGTTGCTGAAAGGTTTGTTCAGCTCATGAAACATGCATTTGATACATTGAAACAAGGAACACTAATTCAGAGAGTGCACAACTTTATCCTAAACTACCGCAACAGTTCACATGCATCCACAGAGACACCTCCTGCTAGCCTGATGCTAATGAGAGAGAGCCCCATCTTTGACCTCTTGAATCATTTAGTTGTTTCTTCCATAGGACATCCAATGTCGGAGGAGAGGAGATGTGTGTTTTGGGCTAACATGACTTCTGTAAGGAACACATGGTCTGTTTTTCTTGTTGTGTCCATGCTCTGGAAATGTGCTGCAGTTGCAGAACAAATACGATATTTTTCACATATCTGTGTCCCCTCTTGGATGTTTTAACATCGGGGGTAAAAGTGTTTGATGTAACTTTATTCCCTGCTGCTGGAAGATTTACTTCTGTTATTGCTGCTAGCGTCGTTAGCACCCTGCGCTGGGATTTTTGCTGGCTGGGTACGTGTTGCTATAGTTGCTGGCTGGGGGCTTACTGTGGCTGTGTCCCAGGGGCTGTTGCCCGCTATCATCCCGACTGAAGTCTCTAAGCGCCTGGGAGTGAGGCAAACGGACTGGAGTGTGCTAGCTGGTCTAACTCAAAATTAGATTCATCTTATACCCATTCAGCTAGCTAGAAAAAAATGCAGTATTACTGTTTTTATAAATATATTTAAATATAAGTATATTTCTTTGACATTGTATTATTGACAATTACTCTACAACATATCATCTAGTGTTTCCGGGCATTTCCCATGTTTGACGGAAGTTCGAGCAACTAGAGGGGTTTTATGGTTATATGACGCCAATAACAGGCGGCCAAACACGTAATTTATTAAATTTACAGATTCTCAGGGTTTAAACATTGTTGGAAACATTTGGGATAATGTAAGTGCGTACTTACATTATTCCAAATATAATTATTTATTCATAAATAATCAATAATTAATTTATAGTAAAATTATTAATTATATATAGGGATTTTTAGACATTTTAATGCAGAAATATTACTTAGGCTATTAAATCTTTAAATGGTCCAAGATATAACACAAACATACACGCGCACGCACACACACACACACACACACACACAAGAGCGCGCACACAAACACGCGCACGCACACACACACACACACACACACACACACACACACACACACACACACACACACACACACTCACAGTATTTCAACACCTCCTCTTGACTCCATGCAGCAGCCTTAGCTGTTACCTAGTTACAAGCAAGAGACGGAGGGACTGTTATAATGTTGCAGTGGTGACTTCAGTGCATCAGTCGGTCCGAGAACAGACGGAGGGGAAAAAACTCACTGACAAACACACCGGAGGACCGGAGCGGACTGTTTTACGTCTGAGGATGAAAATAAAACACGTCCTGACAGGGAATAAACCAACTGCAGCTGCTCCTCTCGCGTTGTTTCAATCAATAAATCCTAAATCAACGTTCGAGACCGGGCTTAAGAAGACCACGGTTTGAGAAGTCTCATCGTAAAGGTAAGTTAAATAGTAGGCTACATTTAGTAATATTTATGGACGTTTTTACCGTAAACGAGACAGCCGTGTCTAACGTCCGTGTCTCTCTCCTCACTTCTGCGTTGAAAGTGAAGATCGTTTTTGACAACATTAAACCAAGAATCAAAAATCCCTTAAATGTTGTTAATTAGCCTACTTCCAGAGGCGGGTTTAACAACTTTTTAATGGGTGGCACATTAGAGTAAAGTAAAATGAGTAAAAATGTTTTTTTTTTTTTTTTGCAATAGCCTAATAAACCTTAGCATGCATTATTCATTCATTGTAAATGAATGCCAAATAAACACATTTTTCACCATTTTCCGACATTTAAAAAAACAAATCGATTAATCGAAAAATAATGGACAGATTAATGGTTAATGAAAATGATCATTAGTTACAGCCCTAGTCTTTTTGTGGTCCTTCCGAAAATCTTTCTAGTCGTTTTGACTCTTTTTAGTAATCTCTTTATGGTTGTATTGCGTATTATTTATTTATTTTTTTGTCTCTTCACGTCATATTGTGTCTCTTCATGGTCATTTTGCACTTTTCAGTCCCTCCAGAAAAACGCGATTATGCAATCGCATAATTCAATGCATAATCAGCCAAAGTCAGCATAATTCATGCGGGGCCGCATTTTTTTCAAATATGCCGCACTTTCCGCGCAAAATATGCAGTGCTTGCATGATTTCATAATCCCCGCATTTTCGTTGCAAAAAAGTCACATGTATCTTAGCAGAAAGTTGAAAAATGTTGCGTTTACTTCACTTCACACAAGAGCAGCCATTTTCCCCTGTTGCCATAGGAACGTTATGAAGTGACATAATTACGCGACGTGAACATCATCGAAAAGCAGGTGTTGGAGGTTGAATTTGACATGTACTTTGAGTCTCTTAAGTTGGTATCCAATAAGAAAGCTATCTTAATATCTGATGTCTACTCATGTCTTTGTTTAAGTGCTCCTGCTGTCTATATTATTAACGATTTTTGAAAGTCTGTCTCTTTTGTATCTTTTATTTCCCTCTGTTTAGACTATTACTTTTATTTTTACTTTAATATTATATTATTTGTATATATTTATGTATCTTATTTGTTTACTTATTGCAATGACTGAATATCTGTAAACTATTTTTGGAAATTAAGTTTTAAAAAAGCAGGGTGTTGGGGGAATCACTTTTTCTTCTCTTTTTCATCAAACCGCAGTTTTTGCAAGTTCCTGCATTTTTTGCAAGTTCCCGCAATTTTATCGCATAAAATTGCATAAATATCCCGCATTTTCCATCGCATTTTTTAAGAAAACGTGCCGCATAATCAAAGATTTTTGCCCGCAACAATCACAAAAAAACTTTTTCTGGAAGGACTGACTTTTTAAAGTCATTGTGTTTCTCTTTGCTTCTCTTTACTCGAAAAACAAAGCCCATTAGCCTCAAGATTTTGAAACTAAGCTAGATTTAATTGAAAGTTTCTGGTGGCCTGATCTTTTTTTATAAAGTAAGCAGTGATAACTGAGCGTGCATCCTCTTATTTAGATTTATTATGAAATGCTAAGCAGTATATAAACACTTTACAAACAATGCCAAAAGGTGCAGGCAAAGCTGCAGTGGGTAGAATGAAAAAAAAAAAACACCAGGATTTGAAGTAGTGAGACCTCTTCCTGGAGTTCACCCACTCCCCTCTCTGTCGCAGGGGATGGAAATAGGATGGAATAGGAATGCTCTCTCTTTTTGAAATGACCTGTAATGGAATAAAGTCTCCCATCACGTCTAGATGTTTCAGAGCCTAGAATCAGAGCCAAGAGGAGCTGCAATGTAACCCAATGGGGCAATTGTGCACCCTTGATTTTTGTCCACTAAAAGTGATTTTTTTTTGCCACTGAAAGGCTCAGATTGTTATTAAAAGTGTTTGACAACAACATCGATCTCACGAGGTGACTTCTGTCCGACGTCAACGATGTGGGGAGTGAAACGCCAGTCGGAAGAAAGGTGTTCTAGGAGCCTGCATGTTTTTTTGGAGTATAGGCTACAGAAATTACAGGATTGTGTTGTGCTCAATATTTAAATGATTTCGACAATGTGGATGTGGTCATCATAATTTCAATCAGGAGAGACTTCCTTGCAAATATGAACATATTTATTGTACAGACAAAATATGAAATGTTTAAGTCTCTGGAGATTAGACTCCATCGAATCCATATGTTATAAAGGGGTAGTGAAACCCAAACATATCCCCCGATGGAGTCCAGACACTGGTGGTGGTGATGAAGGTGCACAGGAACCAATCGAGAGTGGCAATTAGCTGACGATACCCGGAGTACATGGGTGAGACGACCGGTGGTTGAAGGGGAGGAGGCGGGACGCACGACAACTGACAAATGGCTGAATCTGATTGGTTTAACTACCAATGAAACAGCTGAATCTGATTGGTTTAACTACCAATGAAACAGCTGAATCTGATTGACTACTGACAAGTGAATGTCATGGAACAGCTGATCAGTTAGGAGTGATGAAAAAAGGAATTTGAAGTCTTCCTGAAAGAACTTACGCTGAGCTCCATTAGATGGCCACCCATATTCATTTGAGCCAGAGTATACAGACGAAGACCGGACGAGAGAGAGAGAGAGAGAGAGAGTGGCTGCAGCTGCGGAGTAATTCGTACCATTATGGTTTTGTGTCATCGAAAAGATTTTCAATAAAAACAATGGTTCGTATTTGCTCATGTTGATTAGAGGGGGAAATCCTCTGACGTGGTGACACAGCGTTGTGTAGTGTCCGAGGTATATCACTGGACACATCCAGACCACAGAAATCTGGCGGCAACAGGTCCCACTCCTGACAACATATTCTTTGGGCATATAGGGGCACAGCACCCACGGGAGCACCACCAATATCCCAATCCTCGCAGCCCTCCAGCCGCTGCTTCACTGACTCACCGAGCCCAGAGGAGACGCCTTGTTCGCTCTTCTAAAGCCCCAGGATGAAAATAACACTTTTTGTCTGTCTCTCTCTTTGTTCGTATACTCTGGCTCAAATGAATACAGGCGGTCATTGAACTGTAATGACCTCATCCACATTGTCAAAATAATTTAAATACTGAGCCACCACAGCACTGACAATCTTTTAGATAACAGGAGCCTATCATTTCTGTAGCCTATACTCCAAAACAACAGACTACCAGAACGCCTTTCTCCCGACTTGCGTTCCGCTCTCTACACCACTGTCTTCGGACAAGAAGTCTCCTCGTGAGATTGATGTCGTTGTGAGACACTTTATTTTTTGAAGATTATTTTTTGGCCATTTTAGGCCTTTATTTGTAAAGGACAGCTGAAAAACATGAAAGACAAGGGGAATGACATGCAGCAAAGGGCCGCAGTTCGGAGTCAAACCCGCGGCCGCTGCGTCAAGGAGTGAACTTCTATATATGGACGTGCACTCTACCAGGTGAGCTACCCAGGCGCCCATCAGACACTTTTAAAAACAATCTGTTTTTTCAGTAGAAAAAAAAAAACACTTTTAGTGGACAACAATCAAGGGTGCACAATTGCCCCATTAGGTTACATTGCAGCTCGGTTTGCGCCGGACCGTCACTGCGATCTCGCTCAATACTAGATCAGTTTCAAAGATTTTTGGTCACATCAGTCTATTAGGCACAAATGCATGGGGAAATGGGGGTCCAGGTTGAAAAAAAAAATGTACCCTTTAACCCATGAGGACTGTGGACTGCTGTATCTTGTTCTGAGAATTGTATCATGATATATTTTTTACAGTCAGTTCAGCTTGTTAGAGAAAACACGTTTTTTTTTGGGGGGGGAAGCAGCATCTCTGCGGGAATGTTTATTTTCTTTGAGTGTGAGAGATATTTCACCTTGTGCTGCTGCAAGCCTTTACGTTAATCTGACAGCATTCAATTCAAACTTGTGCCTTGATTAAAGTGACACAGGTCTGACCTCGCTAGACTTTTACATAACAGTAACTACGGTTGGGCATCGTTTTGATTTTAATAATTCTGTTTCTAATTCCGATTCTTCGTTTCGATTCAGGTTCTTATCGATTCTCGATTCCGATTATTTGAGGGTTGGAGTTGAAACGGTTCACAAGCTTATTTCACAGATTAGAGGAACATTATTTTGATTCAATGGTGGTTTACAGTTTTACCGCCCTTTTTCAACGTAAAATAAAGCCACACTTTAGAGCACCGCTTACTGTGCTCCGTGCCGGCAACACAACAAGCTGGATGTACGGTGGCCGCTACGGAAACCAAAACTTGTTTGTTAAATTTGGATTTGAAACCAAATTTTCCAAACGATTCCAATAAAAAGAAAAAGAAATCTCTTGGAATCGTAATTTTTGAACCGGTTCTCGATGCCCAATCCTAACAGTAACTTCAGCCATGAGATTGGCCGGGTAAATTGCCATCTCATTTATGTAAAGAGGATGGATGTCTTATCCCTCTCCTCTTGAAAATGAAGCTGGAAAAAGAAACGAAAGGGGAACAGGATATTTCTATCTTGATCCTTCAGCCCTTGAGAATGGAATGTACCTCACATAGAGAATCCGTACAAGACAGAATAAGTTTAAAGCTAAAGCCAGGATTGGGTTTATTTAGTCCCTCTGATTCACTGAGCCCAGAGGAGAAGCCTTGTTCGCTCCTCTAAAGCCCCAGGATAAATGAATGACATTTTTATCATTGTGTCATACATATAACTATGTCCAGTCCAAATGGGCCGACAAGACACCAAAGATTCATACAAGCCAGGACCAGAGGGAAACTTAAACATCTTTCAGACCATCACGCTCTACAACAAAACATACAGTATACTATATACGTAGTACTGCAGAAATTAGGATAAATACTGATATTGATTAAGTAAATTAAGACAATTTGTTTTTGTATTGAAAGTTTTCTAAAACTTTGTGTTTAAATATGCAAATGAGGCATTATGTAATGCTAACTTTTGCTAAATTTAGGAGAAATCTACAGCTGCAAACAGACAAAATGTAGTCAAATAAACACTTGTGTAGTTTTGATGTTTTCTTTCCACTAGTCTGAAAGAAGACCAGGAAGCAAAATAGCCCAATATCCCAAAGTGCATAAAAAAAAATGTTTTTACGTGTACTCTCTCACTTTAATCTGTAAAGCTAAGTCATTCAGAAATATTGCAAAAAGAGATGAGAGAAAATGTTGATAAACTCGTCTTCAGTTATTACGGTGTGCTCAAAGCAAGGAACTTCTGAAAGCGAAGCTACGCACGCCCTGTATGGACATGAGACGATGACAGAAATGTTGTCTTATCCTCCAGTAAAGATTTTAGAGTGTTTGCTGAGGGTCCTGTGTTGTTTAAATATGAATCTGCCATTGCTAAACTTTGAAATAAATCATCAAACTAAGTGCAACATCGCTAAGCCTGCGTTCATTTTGATCTGTGAGAGACGACACGTGGTGTGGTCTGTCATCCAGGATGAGTGCAACCTGACAAACTGATTATCAACAGTTAAAGGATTTAAAGTGCAGACACAGATAAGAGTACAGATTTGTGTTTTACAGTATCATAACTGAATATAACAACAATATATTTTGTACTCACTTTAAGATGAATAATTAAGTAGCAAAAACATTAAAGCAATCAAATGAAATGCACAAAGATAAGAATTGCAGCATATTCAGACAACAGAGTAGTTCAATATTCTTATATGAAAAGATTGATCAGACACAGTGTTCTGTTCTCACGGATGATTGCCTGAAATCAGACAATTTGAAAAAAACTTACTGATGGAGATGGTCAAATATATTTCTGACATTTGTTAAGCATAACTTACTAACATCTCTGCTTTTACTGTCAGTATTGTGTGCTAACAGAAACCGAACAAATGATTATTTTGTACCAATCCTTTTAAGAGTTTGATTCGCACCAAGTTTGCACTGGTACGTACTGCCTCCAGGAAACAGCTTGCGTAAGTCCAACACTGACAAAAGCTCTTGCCCTCTCTGCTTTTATACGTGACCAAACTAACTGCCAGACTTATAAATGGAAGTATAACCACGTATTCATATGCATTTTGATTTACTTTCATTATCTCAAGGTCATTTCTTTATTCTGCTACTGTCGGTGGATTTTTGTTTGTTGACCGTGAAAATAATATACAAGTAGCATCAACACGATTACCACAGTAAGTAAAGTAAAAACACTTCTTGATTTCATATTTTATCAGTTTTAGTGTGCCTATGCTTGAATACCAAATATTCGAAAACTCAAGCTACTCGATTTATTAAGACGTCCAAGGCAACATAACACTTGAGCTTCCCTGCACTACTTAAAAGCACAACACATAAATAAGCTGCCGGATTCGTGTACTGTACACTCAGGGAGGAAGCTTCAATCTGTTGCCACTGGACGCCATGAAGACACTGTGTGACACAGTATGTCTGTGATAATGTTCAACAAGGTGTCCTGATTTTAGGAAAAAGCAGACTGGTGGTTTGTTCTTCAATGTCTATTATTGTCTCTATCAGGACACCTCTGAGTGCATGTTTGCATGGCCACTAACCAAAAACTAAAAGACTGCTCAAATTATCACTTTGAAAGTAAAAGAGTTAAATGTTAATGTAGTGTGAAGCATCTGTATTGTTGCTACGGTTACCACCAGATGAATCCACCTTTCACACTTATTAAAATTGTAAATTAAAATGATGTTCATGGTTTACTTTAAGGGCAGTATTTCTCACGGCCGCGGCCCAATATTTGTCCAATGGCAAAATACGCATACACTTTTAGATCATAGTAGACTGATGTTAAAATGAAGGCCATATCTATAATTTCTCAACATTTTCTTTCAGCCTTCATTCTTTCTTCATTCTTTGATGTAAACCATAATAATATTATAACATTCTCCTCCACTCACGTCTGCTGAGGTCCCAACTGTTTAGTTATTAACTGCTTGGCAAAACGCTGAACATTCACTCTCGGCTTTCAAGAGGAGAAAATACAAAAGAAAGCTAAACAAATACGCTATTCAAACAGCTCTGCCAATCTCTTTAGCCATGACCCTGACCTGCCTTCTCACTGCTCAGTCCTGTCAGTACTGAGAAATCAGTGCAGATTGACTGGCTTTGTGAAGCAGGAGAGTAGAACAAAGGACTAAATGTGGTTTTAAATTTGTATCTCTCGTGTCACAGACAGCCTCACAGAAAATATTAAACTACGGTATTAATTAGTTAATTTCCACGTTTCCCTCACTCTTTGTCCCAGCTTTTGCAGATTGAGTTTTAGTTTCTTCTCACATGCTTCATGTACGTCATACCTTCATCCATTACATGTGTGTTACTTACGAACTCAGAAGCTCATTTGCGACTAAAAATGCTTCAGTTTTGTGAACGATTTAGAAGGTCTTTTCTTCCAGCAGCGGTCAGATGTCTTTAATAAACACTGTGGTCTTTAGATGTAGCACCTATCAGCTGTTTATCATGACTCAAATGCCTCTTTATGGTGTTCTTTATTTGTTGTATTGTGTATTATTTGTTGTGTACTGTGAATGTAATGTGTGTCTGTATTGTATGTTGTCTGTCTGTATGAGTTGATTGAGTGGCATGATGAGTTTTCCCATTGGGGATTAATAAAGTTTAGTAATCTAATCTGATCAGATTTATTTGCTAAATCTGTGCCTGGTGCACTTTGTTGCATTTTTTTCTATTATCAATACACTAACTTTTCCACCTCATCCAAGCGTAAAAACCAACCAGTCCAGTCCTCCAACCCCTAAGACCACATAGGTTGTTTATTCCAATCCTCTAATACGACGCACAGGTGTGTTTCCTAAATTAGCTACCCTACCCAGTTGCAGCAGATCAACACATCCTCATCCCTAAACGTAACGGTCACAGTTCTTGGTTAATGTTGTGAAACGGTCACAGTTTGGTCATGCTTAGGTGTAGGAAAAGATCGTGGTTTGGGTTCAAATCAGTACATTTGTTATGTTACTTCACTACCGTGCGTAAGTATATGACTTACTTACACATGCCTTACTTACATTTATAGCCTCGCATTGCCAGACCTTCCTCCACAGCACTGCGGAGGAGGGTCTGGCTAGACTCTGATTTATTGGCATTTCTTTAAACCAATCACATCCGTCTTGGGTGGTGCTAAGCGCCGGACAGAGCAACCGTGCCTCTGCAAAATAGCCTCAAACTTGTTTTGGTGGAACATGTGCTCGTTCAAAGGTTGTTTTAGTCGTGCAACAGAAAACTCAGATTGGACAGATAGTCTAGCTAGCTGTCTGGATTTACCCTGCAGAGATCTGAGGAGCAGTTAACCATAGTTAGTCCATAGCCAACACAAAGAAAGTGGAAGGTGACGGACATCCGGCCGAAAATTAAGGACATCCGAATTCCCGGCGGCACCTGTCCAATCCCGGAAATGAAACGTCGTCAATATAGAATATTACACATGTGATGTAGTTAAGTCTGTTACATAAACTTAAAATTACTCAATGTTAACTTTTAGTTTCAAACGGGACACAGACAGCGGTCTGCTGGGTTAAAGTCCTGTTTGTTTGAGCTGAAACGTACTGTAAAGCTCCAAAAAGTCAAGGGGAGCTGCAGATTCAGATGATAATTCTCTGTAGGTTCATCACTACGACCAAGTATAAAATGTCATAAAACGATAGTAAGCACAGTGCCAAACCTATGCCTTGTGTACCTGAATGCATCTGTTGATCTGTGCTGCTGTCAGGATGACGCAGCTTCTCTCTGAAATACTCTGAACCTTTCAAGTGCTCCAGCTGTGAAAGACTGACCTTTGTGATGGATGCTCAGCTCGCTGCTGCAGCAGCGCTCGACAGCTAAGATGTTGGCATTTCCGCTCCTGCAGCGAGCTGCAGTTCAAACCTGTGTGAGATACAAATGTTGCCTCGCTTGTGTTTACCTGCAGGTACTGGCAGTGATAATAAACTTTATCAGTAATACTTTAACCCCCCCTATTTAGCATTATAAAAATATCTCCAAATTTAACCTTATTATAATTTAATATATAATAGTTTTGGAAGCTATATACTTAGAAACCTTGGGGACTTCCTAATTAACATATTTGTGCAAAAGAAAAACATTTTGGTTATACCATATGTGATTAAAAAAAGTAATTTTATGTTAGAGAATAGTGTGTATTATTGTAAGTATTTGTAATGTCTCTTGAGGTTTTTAGGGGGAATTTTAAACTCTGGATTATTGTATTGATATCTAAAAAATACCTGTGAAAATCATTTTCACAGGCAATTTAAAAAACCCTCATTCAAAATAGCACCTTACTGTAAGTCATAAATAGTTTTGTTGAAACAGTAAAACATTTTGGTGTTAATAATTAATAATTATTCCACTAGGATCAGAACTTTCAGAAGAAATGTGCTTCCCGTTTGTAGTACTTGTTATTTGTGTCTCGGTCACTTGTTTGAGTAAGTCAGCTTTCACCTTCAGCAGTTCCGCTAGCTGCAAGTTTGTTCTGCACTTCTGGTAAAACATATTGTTTGGTTAGTCCAAGATTGTTTGAATGAACTTTGACACCCAAATTATGATGTCAACTACGATTTGAAGTTGTACTTAAAACTTCAGTCCTGGTTGTAACAACAAGTGCATTTTACTGTAATAAGACAGCAAACGAGCAGCTACTTTCTCAGAAATATGACAGAAGAGCAGCTGGACTATCTGTTTACAGTGCAGCCAAACCAATTTTAATATTATGTTGAAAATGGCAGTATCTTGTTTTGTAGATGCATATTAGATACAAAATTGCAATCGATGCTAAACTCTGTGAGAAATACATTGTTTCCTGTGAAACATTAAAAACCACCAGTGGAATGTGGAGCAGCAGCAGCTTTTTGGTTATCATTAGCAGTAACTTAATCTAGCTCTGATACGATGTCACAGGAGTGAATAGTAAACAGTGAAGCTGTTATCAATGAGATAAAATTACGCTGCTTTGTTTCATGTAAATCCCTGCTATTCGTGTGTGTGTGTGTGTGTGTGTGTGTGTGTGTGTGTGTGTGTGTGTGTGTGTGTGTGTGTGTGTGTGTGTGTGTGTGTGTGTGTGTGTTAAGGCAATTATTAATTATTATTCTTAATTATTAACATTGAAAACAACTAGTGTAAATATATTGATATTGCTAAAAAAAAAGAAAAGAAAAGTTGAGCATAAAGCTTTTCTTCCATGTTATAGCAGCCCTGTTCCCTTGGAATTACATCTAGCTATACTATATTACTACAATATTTTCCTAATTACAGGGTCACAGTGAGGCGGTGGTCGGGGTGGTTGGTAGATGTACAAAGTGTAGGACTTTTACACCAGAGATTGGGTTCACATCCCGATTCCTGTCTGTGGTTAGGTTTAGGCAACAGAGGCACTTAAGTAAAGGTTAGGGAAAGATTGTGGTTTTCAGTTAAATGGTAATAAACATGTTGTGTCTCAAGTCATTACAGACCTTTTCTGTGTTAAACCACAATCACAATATTTCCCTGACATGCCAGTGTTCCATTTTGCCACATTGCCACTTCCCCAAACCCCTTTATTGCCATTTATCTACCTGTCCAACAAATACTCTTAGATATTTCCTCATGCTCTCGTTTTCACTTTCCTCATCAGCCCTGCAGTATATAATTGGCCCATTTCCTCTCAATTCCCGGCCAGATTATCAAAGTTGCTTCTTGCCATTGCTTTCGAGCCTCTGTCCATGGAATAATGATTCTTTGCTTTAGATAAGTTTACCTGCTGGCTTCCTGGTTTTGACTGCATGCCTCTTTATTCAGTAAGCTCATGTACCTCCATTTGGTCAATAATAAATCCCTGATTAGGTCCTTTCCTTGCTGCCTCACACTCACCGGCGGTATACACTACAAGTGGAAAGTATGTTGCACAATCTGATGGGAAATCAACATTATGTTACTCGCCAAATACTTTAACAGTTCAGAATCAGAAAAGGTTTTATTGCCACAATAAGTACACTTATGTGGAATTTGCTTTGGTGAAAGGTGCATTGGAAACAAAACAAACATGAATATGAAATAATCAATCAATACAGAAAAACAAATATATACATACAAAATAACCGTTGCATTAGAAAAAAGAGGCTGAATGGGTTGAGTGCAACATTTGCAAAGAATATATGCAATGGGCAGATGTCCAGGATCAAGGTTAGTTTAGGGTAGTGACTATGGATGGGGTTACTAGAAATTTGTTTTCTTCAAATCGTATTTGCTTTTGCAAATTAGTTGTATATAAAACATGATTTTATGGGTCTGTTTACACTCTATAGTGCAGATGTGTGTAAATAATTTAAAACTTCAAGCTGTTTCAATCTGTCAGCTTTTGATCCAAATAATTCTGTGTAGAGTGAATCAGTGGATCAACAAAGTGGAATAAATGTGTCACCGGTAACAGCATGACCACAAGGGAGGAGTCCTTGATACAGATCAGACCGCCGACCAATCAAAAGCAGCGGACATCAGAAGATTCAAATACAGATCACATAATTTTAGCCAGGGTGTCCTCTTTTATCAGATGTTATTTTCATGAAGCGTTCTGGGTTTCTCCTCCGACAGCTGCAGCCTCTGGTTTCTGAGTCAAAGCAGATGTGTGCAGAAAGCTATCGTCAGTCTGTTAGTTAGTATTCAGATTGTAAGGTTGCGTTGCTGTATTGGTTACATGACCTGCACTGATTGTTCTCCGCTCACGCCATTCAAAGAAAAGAAAGGCAGATGAGGTCTTGACACCGGCAGTAGTTCAGAACCTCAATTTAAAATTGATTTCCTCTTTCAGAGATGTTTCAACGGCCCCCAAGTGTTTAGTATGAAGATTAATGAGGCAAGATGAATCACAACATCAAATACCATGCAGATATCAGACTTCAGGGTGTTTTGAGATGAGACATGTATCAATTGATTTCTCTGAGTCATCACAGTTGATGTTACAGCTGCACTACAGTTGAGGTTTGGCTGAAGGAGATTTCTTTCAAGATGATAATCGTTTGCAACTACTGTATTAAATATTTCCATAACTGGTTAATCTGTTAATTGTTGTCTTTTTTGTACTTTTATTGCAACTCCTTCACTTAATTTTACAATCCATTACCGTACAGTGCAGTACAGTTGTCATATTCTTGCACATTTCTTTTTAAATGCATCTATGCAATCCACCCAGTGCTGATAATAATAATGATAAAATAACAGAAGCAACCTACATAACTAAAGAAAAGTTAAATTCAAGAAAAAAAGATATATTAAAATGTGTACATTTCTTTTGTCTCTATACCCAAGGATTTCAAGTTAACTATGATAATATTTTTTAAAGAGAAGCAGACAATTCTCAATCTCAGAAGCAAATATATGGCATGAAAAATGACTGAAATGATTAATTGATTATCATAATGCAGATAGATACACATACACAACAGATAAAATGGGAGAATAAAAGTTACAGCGCAGCTACAGTGCAATGCAAGACATGAATGAATTGTCCCTAATTTAATTTAAATGAAATTGTACTGATTTTACTCAGGGGTTTTTATGCGCAAAACCAAACATCATAAAAATAAGTGGATACAAACTCACTGGCTGTTTTTGCAGCTGTGTTGAAGGTAAATGTGAGTACTGTATAAACATTGGATGAGGTATCCATACACGGAAGTCCATTTATTTTTATGAAAGCTGCAAAGTGTTTCATATCCAGAAAAATCCAAATGTGATTTAATTTAATTTACACTTAGTCACATACTGTATATATGTCTCCGTTAGCATCACAAATCTGATTGTAATCGGTCTCAGTTTTCCTGGCACGTAAATCAGGTTCGCCCTAATAAAAAAACACACACAAAAAACAACTTGTGCACTTTACAACAGTATCAGAAAGTAATAACTAGGTAGCTAACAGCTATCCAAAACTAACACAAATATCCATCTCGAATGCTTCTCCGATGTATTTACACTTAACCCTTTTAAGCCTTTGTGATATCAGCTATCCAATCTGCCCAAGAAGCATAAAGTCACTGAGTGTAAATGGGATCACCCACTTTTTTGTATTATTTTTATGTGTGCTCTGGCTTACTGCTTGACAACATAAAATCGTTCTGTTCCTTTTAGGCTTTTAAAATAAAACTATTGGTCCAAATTGTGCGATTTCCGTCATTTTCTTTGTCGTTTATCAGCCATTTCTTGTGTTATGAGTCTATACACTAATGGTGAAAACTGAGATTTTCTGTTTAAAAAACGTTATGAAAATGCAGGCAAAACACAAACAAGTTTATCAATATTAAAAAGGTTTATCTTCATTCATGAATGATAATAACTTGCTACAATTGAATCATATATGCAGTCACACTGCCGGATCTGCAAAACGAGACAAGAGGGACGCATTTTGGAAAAATCAACTATTCAATGGAAGGAGAAATTTGTACTGAACCATTAATAACTGCAAAGGAGCATCACAAATAACATCTCATCATAGGTTTACAGATTGTAGCTGTGATTAAAGAGAAGCTTCTGGTTCATAACTAATATTTAATTAAAGTATATCAGCTTAGTGTACTTGGAGCCAATTTATGGATCTAATCCAACTGATCTAATCCTAGTTATAATGAAATAAGTTTTAATAGCTGCATGAAGCCTTTAGCTGAGCTGTTGTTATTTTTATTAGATCCCCCATTTATCACCTATAGGACCAGGACAAAAGTGTAGAATTTTTTTTTTCTCTCTTTGAAACATTTTCACTGAAAAAAATGAAGAGAAAGATCTGTCCTTGTTTTGCTGCCATGTGCTGCCATTTATTTGGTTCTGTTTGATTTACGACACTGTTTTTATGGGTTTTCTCTCCTGCTGGTTTCTATGGTGATCCAGATTGCCAAACTTAGTCACAAGGATAGGAAGATATTGAAAAATGATTAATGTGACAGTTTGGTGAAATTGAAAAAAGCTACTCAAGTCGCATAAAAAGACATACATTACATTTTTTGGTTATTCTTGTATTGCTATTTTCATATTTCTTTTAAATTGAACTCCAGGAAGACAAAGAGGCTGAATGACATTTTTTGTCGACTGCAGCTGTCGCCATCGAGGTGTCAATAATCTTTCAGTCGGTTTGTTTGATGAACTCTATCAATGAGCTCAGGACACATCTGTGTTTTTCTCACTTTTATTTTTCTGAAAGCAACTTGAATCATTTCGGGGAAAAGAGATGGTCAAAAATATTTCCTCTGAAATGGTGCTCATGATGCTTTTATTGGTACATTATATTGACTACTCTGTGGTACAGCTGTGTTGTTAATGTAGCGTGAAATGAAGTAGCAGGCCTCCATATACCTTAATGTTGTCTTTTGCATCACTGCACTTCAAATAGTGTATGGTGTTTCATGGATATTTCTCTACATCAGTTTTAACGTTCACCATGGAAATGTTTGTTTACCAACCCCAGTGAAAAAAAGGAAACATATACTGCGACATTTTGGGAAATACACTTTTTCTTTCCAAGAGTTTGATGAGAAGATCGATACCACTCTTGTGGCTGTACGATAAATATGAAGCTCACAGATCCTTATATTTCCATCATGTTTTAGGTGTTATTTTCACAAATTTCTGTGTAAAATCCCAAAAAGAGACCAAAAACCCAAATCTCTAAATTCACAATTTTTTAGTATGCGCTTCTGTCACAATTAGTGATACAGAATTGTAATGAAATACATTAAATACCATACAGTTATCAGGTCCAAAATTTGCACCATTTACTAGCCAAATGCTGGTGGCTGGTAGATTTGCTTCAGTCACCAGCCAAAAAACAATGGTTATCTCTTGAGAACTTGAGCATTCACTAGCCATTTGGCTAATGGACAAAAAAGTTAATTGTGGACCAGGCTTCAGGGTGATTTGAGATGGGGGATTTCTTAGTAGTAGGCTAAACGCTTCTGTCACTATTAGTGACAGAAATAGCTAGCTTAGGCACAGCAGTGCTTTTAGCTTACTGATAACATTAGCATGCTAACCTGCTCACAGTGATGATGCTAACATGCGGATGTTTAGCAGGTATTATGTTTACCGTATTCAACTAAGTTTAATGTGTTAGCATGCTAACATTTCCTATTTAGCTCTAAACACAAAGTAGTTCATAAAATGTAGCCTCTGGGGACCATGAGTATTTGTACAAAAGTAAATGACAATCCACCTAGTTGTTGACATATTTCAGTCTGGAGCAAAATAGTGGCCTACATTGCCATCCCTTGCCCCACACGGCTAGCATGGTTAATATTAACCTGAATAAATGGTCGTTCTTTTGTTTCTTTTTGATTTCTATATTAAAATGACTGTGTGAATGGGTGGGCGAGTGCACCAGCTGTTAGGTTTACCAAACATGAGTCTCCTGAAACCACACAGTCTCACCTCCATGTGTCCTACAGCCCACTCCCAAGTGTGTTCCCAGTTCATGTTAATCTAAGTGCTGCTGGGTTGCTAATGAAATTGCCCACGTGTGGGAACACACTCTGTTTAATTTACCTGCCGTATCAGTAGGACCAAATATAGCTGCTGTGGTTAAATCAATCTACCTGCAAACATCCATTTTCACCCGGTTTTGATTGTTTCCTTTCTGACTCATCATTTCTCATCTGCTTTCCATCATTTTATCCGTATCCTGTGTTTTTCTTTTTGTCTCTCTGCCCTCTGAGCATTATCTTTGCCTGTGTCCTGTGTTTGTCATTGTAAACATGTTGATTACATTACAGTATTTTATTATTGCGTTGTGCTCAGTTCTCACAACAGAGTTTGACTGTGTAAAATACCCAATCGACTTGTTTAATCACTGAAACAATGCATGTGTTTGGAAACCTCTTCCTATTTTAACATAACTATCCTCATGAGCACTATTGCAACATAATTGCTAATTACTTCATTAACACTGTCATACATCTTAAATGTATGGGAAAGGGGAATGCATGGGGTGAGAAATGAAAAAAAAATGTATTGCCCTTTGATTACTTTCAAGAAGTTGCAATGTATTGAGGTTCTGTTGCAGTCGTTTTAATTGTTCTTTAAGGTAATTTTCCTGCATATCAGCTTACTGTATTTTACATGATGAACTTTACAAGTGATTGAAATAATAATGCGGTTTAGGTTCTTCAATTAAAACCAATCTTCTTGGTACACACAGGACAAAAAAGCAGTAAATTAGTCTCAATCATTTTATCTCAATCTACTGAATGTACTGCAGTCAGACTCAACATCATGTATAGGCCTATTTACAGTAAAACAACACATTCAATAAGAAATTCAAGATATTACTAGATAAGTAAAATTAACGTTTTTGAAAGGCATTCTTACAAAATGCATTTCAAATACTGACTTTTTTTTGTAAATTGCACGCTTTTTTATCATTGCTAGATGAATAATCTTGAGGAAATGATCACTGCAGTCTGTGTTGATGAAAATTAGATGCTGTAAAGCCAAAGCATTTGTCAAATACTGTAACAGGCACTCGGAGCAAAGATGCACTTGAAATTAATTAAAACAATCCTGTAATAATAATGCTTAATAATATTCTTTTGATTTTAACCACTTGAAACATTTTAGTTTTTTGGTAGTAGATGTTGCAACTGTCCCTTCAGGTTTGTGTGTTTTTTTTAGTTGCAAGACTTGGGCAGATTTGATATCATTTACAATTAAGGAGTCAATGTGTAGTGAAAGTGTGTGATTTTAAAGTAATATGGAACACAAAGTCACTTAAAACAACAAGGTCATATCTGAAAAAACGACTAAGCAGAATGACTTAGTGTGACACAAACACCTTTTGTCAGAACAGAGTCAACATACCTGGTGGTTTTCAAAGTTGAAATGCAAACATACAGTTTTTCAGATATAGAAAGTAATTTTCTTTTGAAGTCAGCAACACTTATTGGAAGTAATAATAGCTTATTGTGTTTGTAAAAAAAAAAACTATCTTGTGTCCTTGGAAGACCAAGATGTGTTTTATTTGTTTTATTTCAGTGTCTTTAGAGATGAAACAAATGTAGGAAACGATTCAGTCAGATAACTAATTGATTTTTTTCCCATCCCAACAAATCAGATTGGCGGGAGCTGAGACAACAGAAGGACAAAGCCACAGAAAGAGCACATCTATGGGTGTCATCTAGCTCCCCAGGCTGAAGATGATGGAAGAGATGTGGGAGAACGGCAGTTTCGACAGCCCCTCGCCCGGACTCCCCCTGTTTCTGCTCATGTTTAACGACAGCGATCTGAACGAGACGCTGTCCAACTCCACCAACTCCAGCATCCCAGTTGTCTCCTTAGGTCCTAGCGTGGCAGGGGTCCTCCTACCACTCATATATATAATCGTGTGTATCATCGGCCTGGGCGGAAACACTTTGGTCATTCACATTGTGCTGCACTACTCAAAGATAGAGTCAGTGACCAACATCTACATCCTCAACTTAGCCATCGCTGATGAGCTCTTCATGCTCAGTCTGCCTTTCCTGGCGGTTCAGAACACCCTCCACTCGTGGCCGTTTGGCTCCTTCATGTGCCGTCTGGTCATGACTGTCGACTCCATCAACCAGTTCACCAGCATCTTCTGCCTGACTGTGATGAGCATTGATCGCTACCTTGCTGTAGTCCACCCCATTCGGTCTTCAAAGTGGCGGCGCCCTCAGGTGGCCAAAGTTGTGAATGGCACTGTCTGGGCTCTGTCCTTTCTTGTTATTCTGCCTGTGGTGATCTTTGCCAACATCCAGAAGACAGGAGGTACCTGTAACATCGCCTGGCCACAGCCGGCTAACATATGGCGGGCGGCTTTCATTATTTACACCTCCACGGTTGGATTCTTCTGCCCTCTTCTTATCATCTGCTTCTGCTATCTGCTTATCGTCTTCAAGGTCCGCAGCTCGGGTAAAAAAGTCCACGCCACCTCCACCAAGCGCAGGAAGTCGGAGAGAAAAGTGACGCGCTTGGTTGTGATTGTTGTTGCTGTGTTTGTCTTCTGCTGGCTGCCTTTCTACGCCCTCAACATCCTCAACTTGCTGGTTTCGCTGCCCTCAGAGTACCAGGGTTTTTACTATTTCGTTGTAGTGCTCGGTTACGCTAACAGCTGCGCCAACCCCATCGTCTACGCCTTCATGTCAGATAACTTCAAGAGGGGTTTCCGGAAAGCCCTCTGCCGCTCCACAAGGAAGGTGGAGAACCACGAGCCCATGGAGCTCCAGCAGCAGCAGCAGCAGCCGCAGAGGGAGGGCAGGTCAGCCCTCAAGCCCAGAGAAAGCCTGAGACGGGTATTCAAGGATGAAGACGAGTACGATGAGGAAGACGTCTCGGAAATGACTGAGATCTACAGAATCGCCCAAAATGGCAACAGCAGCTTCCAGCCGCATAGCTTGCAGCCGCTGTTGTCCGAGAAAGGAGCGACTCCAGGAACAACGGAGCCGTCGTCCCCAGACAGGAAGGATAAATCTGTGGACGTGAAAGGGAAAGATCCAGCCAACGGGTCAACACTGACTGTACCGTTGCTTCTGAATGGAACCAAACATGGAAGCATTAAAACTCTGCCAGAGGAGAACTTGGAACAGAGCACCTCACTGGAGATAAGTTACTTATAGTGTAAATGACGGACTTCATTTTACTTGAAGTGAACTCAGTATTACGATACAGGGCAGCCAACACTGAACTGTTTGTAAAGGAGCAAAAAGACCATTCAAAATGTATATATAATGAAGACTTAAGAAAAATGAAAACGAGCCTTATAATTAGCTTTTTCTGATCAACGGACTCAAAGTTTCTTTAACATTTGAAGGATATACTAAAGCTTCACCAACATACAGAATATATTCCTGTTTATATTGTGTACATATGCATGAATATGAATGTACAAAGTTGTGCCTTTATTTACTATTATCACATGTATCTTGTTAATTGTTTTACCTTTTTATTCCATAATGTGACAATCATTCGCTCAAATTGGACTGTATTTAAACTTAAATCAACATTCATTGCAACCACCTACACATTAGCTGAACATTGATGTTATTACTTTATTTTAGATAGGAATCCCATGCCTGTAACCGCATTTCCTATTGTTGTGTTTATAAAGGTTTTAAGGGTTAAATGTAATTGCTGCCAAGGTTATGTTTGAAGGTTTTAGGGAGGTGGTCAAGGTGTATGGTGGGTGTATAAAGCGTAGGACAAGGTTCACATCCTGAGTCCCATGTGTGGTTAGGTTTTGGCAACAAAAGCATTTTGGTTAAGGTTTGTGAAACATCTTAGTTTTATTTAAATGTTCATAAATACATTGTGTCATGGGCTTCAAGTAAAAAAAAACTTTAAATTAAATTTAGCTGTTTCTACAAGTGGATTTTGTATGAAAACATATATTCATATTTTGCAACTTTGCAGGTACAGTTCAGTAACAATGGGCCTCATGCAGGAACGTTTTTGTAATCTTATCCTAAAACTCACTTTTTTCTAATTGAGGTTTGCTCATACAACTGTCCCAAGTCATCAAACTGGACAAACTTGTTAATTAACCTGAAAATAGCTTGTTTTAGCCTGATGAATAAAAATTCATCAACATAATTAACACGTCTAAAATTGTCACATACGACTGCTTGTTCAGCTCCGTTTGTGGGAAAGTTTCATTCACAAAAATATTACCAAAGAGTTAAAAGAAGAGCTTCAAGTCCTGCTTTCAGGACAAATGTAGCAGTGTCTGTATATAGAAGATAGAAGATCTTAAAGGTCCTATGACATGCTGCTCTTTGGATGCTTTTATATAGACCTTAGTGGTCCACTAATACTGTATCTGAAGTCTCTTTCCCGAAATTCAGCATTGGTGCAGAATTACAGCCACTAGAGCCAGTCCCACCATGAGCTTTCCTTAGGATGTGCCATTTCTGTGTCTGTAGCTTTAAGTGCTATTGAGGAGGAGAGAGGGGGGGGTGTGGCCTTGACCAACTGCCATGCTTAGCTTGTTTGCAAGCCATGATGTCTCTTTCTTTTTCATGGGTCCAAATGCTCTGGGCGGGTCAAAGCAGAGAAAAGGGGAGGTAAACTTGTCCCTTATGAAGTCATAAGTCATAAGGGGGAGATTCCAGATTCACCCAGCTGAACTTACTTTTTCTCAAAGGCAGAGCAGGATACCCAGGGCTCGGTTTACACCTATGGCCATTTGTAGCCACTGGGAGACCATAGGCAGGCTGGGGGAACTCATATGGCCATGGGCCATGTGTCTTCAGAGCAGCAATGTACTGTGAAAGTCACAGATATACTTGACATGAGAGCATTATACAGTAAGTGATATTGCACTGTTGGAGCAACAGAGAATTTGGATTAGATTAGATCCAACTTGATTGTAATTGCACAGAGTACAGGTATGAATACAATGCAATGCAGTTGCACAGAGTAGAATGATACTGGACAGAGACCTGCATTAGCACCCTGAGGCAGCTGTCGGAGTGTGAGAACTTTCTATACATGTGCAAACTGCTTTGCTAAGATATGTCAATAATTAAACCTCTCAGTAAATTGGAAAACCATGACAATGATGTTGATCATATGGAACATAATAGGTATCATTTTGTGTTAAATATGTCTTGAGAATTGGTGAATTTTACAAATTAAAATCCCTAGTATGTGCCTATTAAGAATGAATCTGTTGGTTTGAGCAGTTCTTGCATCAGCCCGAATGTTTCCTGATCAAAAAAACATATAAACATATTTTCTAAAAGACAGGGTTGCATGCCTTCACGTGGTACAGAGTTCTCAATGACTATATAAAAACATGTTTATGATTATTAGCTTGTATGTACAGTAATTGGCTTACATCAAGGTCCTGATGTTGGGTGTTCTCTGAAATGAATCTAAGATCTGTTTTAGCTGAGATGTGGTGACTGTGGTGAAGGATTTACTTTGTCTTTTACATTATGGTTGGAAAGATTTCCTGAATGCATAAAGTTGTGTGTGATAAGTTTGCACTCATAACGATTACATCTTGTTGTTGATGTTGTTGTTGTTGTTGTTGTTGTTGTTGTTGTTGTAGTTGTTGATGTCAGACAAACCATTCTGTGACACATGATGGAGATGTAAACAATACTGCTTTGAATAATTTCTGTTATTGTAAACAAACAAAAAAAAACTAATTTTCGGCATCACTGTTCTATCCAGTGTAACAGAGATTCAATTAAGAGTATTGTGTTAAGTTAATCATTTAACATTTAGTTTTAAGAAGAAACGTTTCGATTGTATTAACATGGCTGATAAACGATTTCAGTTATCAAGTAAAACCAACTCACACTGGTTTTAGCCGCTACTAGCACAACACACTCAAACTCTTGTCTGTCTTGAGTTGCATTGTGGGTAATTTAGGCGCCAGATTTTGACAAGAAAGTTTGTAGAATACATTAAATAAAAAAGACGATATCTCTGGTCCAGCTGCATCGATTTGGATTCTCTTTTTTTTTAACTGTCCATTATGAGTCAAACAATGTTATAGGAGTCCAATGCTAAATCAGTGGAGGGAAAAAATATAAACACTATACCATGGGACCAGGATCAAAAGATAATGTAATAAAGTGCCTGTTGTAATTTACCTACTCAAAAAGAGGCTCCTGAGTTAGCTTACTGTTTATTATATTAATTATACAATTATCAGATGCAAATGTTGTTCTGTTTACTCCACTACATTTATTTGACAACTAAAGTTACTTTGCAGATTCAGACTAATAATACGAAATATAATGAGCAATTAAATTACAATGTATTATCACAGGTTAAGATAAAACTTTGTTGATCCTCTGGGGTAAATCTCCAAGCTACCCAGCAGTAAAGTAATTAAAATAAACTCCACATTTACCAGCCGCAACATCAAAGTGATGAAAACATGACTGCATCATTAACTATAATCCAATAATATAATAAACATGATTCTAAAATGGTCCATTATACAGGTGTACTTTTACTCTTGGTACTTTGAGTAGGTTTTGATGCTAATACCTTTGTTTTACTTAAGTAAAATATTGCAGGACTTTTGCTTGTAGCAATGTAGTACTGCTAATATCTTCTTCCAACACTGCTTCTGGCCCATTTTACTGTGTACTGATAACTTCAGTGCAGTACCTGAGTAAATGCACTTTCCACCACTGATTACCATGCAGTTAAAAATTCTCCATCATTCATCAGAAACTCACCTCAGAGCCCTTTATTCATGAGTGCTGGCACACCGCACACTAGGACAGGGACAATAGTTATATTTAGCTCGCTGTAAATACAGTCCAACTGGCTGTTACTGTGTTGCTGGTCTTCAGCCCACACATGCATGCTCACCCTTCTGCAAAGATCCACTAGGGAGCATGAAACCATCATTAAAGGCACATTAAAAAGGTATTTGCCTTTCTGTGCTTTATTTGCCCAGTCCCCCCAGTGGCATGGCAGTTTGATGAGAGTAGAGATCTGATCAGGGGGAGCGGAGCGGTGTGTGTGTCCTTGTTTACTAGTGTTTGTGTGTTCGGCTATAAATATTGAGCTGCTGGCCGGTGTGATCCCCAACTCCCCTCGGTGATAACCCACCTGTGCTTACTGTACACGGAGAGGTGATAGACAGTTGATGTTCTGCTGGTGACTCAGTGTGATTCTCTGCCTGCAGAATCTCACCCACATACAATATGGACAAGTTAACTCTGATAGCCTATTATTCACTTTTGTTTTGGCAAGAGAAGCTATGGAAACCATGTGCAAACACAACACACATGATCATATAATGAACAGTAGTGTTTACCTTTTGGGATTACAGTAAATATCGAATTGTATTCTGCTGCACATTTGGCACATGCAAATACAGAATGATGCATGTTTATCTCCACAGTGTAATCAGGATGCATGATGAGTTTTATCCCAGTGGTGATGCTCAACGAGTTTTTAATAATTTTAACCATTACTTAAAGTGATGGTTCGGAGTAATTTCACCCTAGGGTCCTTTGCACCATGACCTCGAGCCAAACACCCCCCCAGAAGCTTTTTTCACCTGGGTCTAACATTGGGAGTAAGTGCGAGAGTAAGCGTTAGTCCCTGAAAGCTTACAAGGTTATCTTAACATTACCCTCTACTAATACGTCCGAAATGATGCCAAAGGTTTACACTAGTTATATATGTTATGCACTCATAAACGATGGATTGTAAAGTTTGTTTGGTACACCAGAAGGTTATGTAAATAACACTTGCCTGCTGGCTTCTGCTCTCTGCTGTTGTTGTTGCTGCTGTAAGACGAGTGCTTAGGGACATCTGCAAATTACAACACCGAAAAGAGATGCAACAAAAATATTTTTTAATTTAACTTATTTTTTAAAGTAAGTGCTGTAGTATAACTAGTAGGAGACAAGTAATAATTGAGGTAAGTTTGGAGACATTACCTTATTTAATCATTAAATTAATAAATATTTTGGTTGCATCTCTTTTCGGTGTTGTAATTTGTAGATGTCCCTAAGCACTCTTACTGCCCGGTAGTAACAGCAGCAGCAGCAGCAGAGAGCAGAGAGCAGAGAGCAGAAGCCAGCAGGCAAGTGTTATTTACATAAACTTCTGGTGTACTTACAAACTTTACAATCCATCGTTTTATGAGTGCATAACCTATATATACTAGTGTAGACCTTTGGTATCATTTCGGGCATTATTAGTGGGGTAATGTTAAGAGACACTTCGGATCCATTAGCCTCTGCGCTAAGCTATTCAGCTGATAACGCTACGCTACGCTAACGCTCCCAATGTTCGACCCAGGTGAAAAAAGCTTCTGGGGGGGTGTTTGGCTCGAGATCATGGTGCAAAGGACCCTAGGGTGAAATTACTCCGAACCATCACTTTAAGTTGAAGTGTTGATATTGATTAAAGTTTCCCAACAGGGCATAAAGCCTTATCAGCAGAAATTACACTGTTAAAACCACCAGGGCAACATAATTCTGCTGAATGAACGTTGATTTTGTATAAGCCTAATAGATGAACTGGATTGTGTTTATTTGTTTGCTTTTTTCTAATTGTGCTGCTGCAGGTTCAATATGCTGTGCCATAAAGACAAATCTGTCAATGAATATATAATTTAGATTTGAAGTAAGAAGAAATAAAAAAAAAGTGAAACTGTTGGCTTTTGTCTTAATTGTGCTCAGCTGTATAGTAGGCAGTGTTGGGGTAGTTACTCAAAAAAAGTTATGGATTACACATTAGTAGCTACTATTTTTAAAGTAATGCTTTACTTTACTCAATTACTCACTGCTGACAGTAATTAGATACACTACCTGTTAATTACTTTTGGATTACTCCGTAACATCCCCTGAGATGCATTACTTGCCAAATAACAATATAAAGTTAAACCTCATGTATGTCCAGATCAACACAAATCCTATGGACATACACAATGTGTCTCTTTATGCTATTTAATACCATAAAGCTGACAACAAAGCTGTGAATATCAACCCAAAATTTGTCAAAAACAAGGCTGAAGTACTGGCGGCCGTCCGCTCTTCCTAAGCTGTATTTTACCCAGTATGTTTCGGAAAGCTGGCGATTCCACTGTCCAAACAGGCAACATTTCCTCCACTATGTATGCTGCCACAAACCCATTTATCTCTGATTTGTTTACCTGCTGTTGAAAATCAAGTCTTAGCTGCAACATGCTCTTTTCATCAGCGTCTTAGGGTCAAGGGGTCTTTAGCAACTAGCTTAGATTGGATTTGGTGTTCGTGGCTTTGGAGAGGTGTTTGTGCTGTAAGAACACTGTTGTTCTAATAAATTTGAAGCTGAAAGACAGACTGTAAAATATCATGAAGAACCTAATAAACTTTCAGAAGATTTGCAGTGAGTTGGGAGAACTTTTGTGTTTTGGGGTAGGCTGAATATAAGAAAACATAACACACACAAAATAAATATACACAATTTATCGTATTTGCAAGTAAAATCATAAGCTACAAAGTAACGGGAACCTTCAGCTGTCAGATAAATATAATAAATTAACAAGACTGAGAGTCTTCAGCCATGCCAAATGTTAGTAGCCTGGTTGACACCAGACCTTTCTCAGTTGTAACTGAGAGTGGGTCTGGGCAAGCTTCATTCACAGCTCATTTCCAAAGGGGCGTCACCAACGGACGCCGCTCAAATGCCCCTGGGCACAATTGGATAGTCTTTCAACCAATGAGACCAACGATCCGGGTGACGCAGCAGCTACAGCGGCTTCAACGGGTTGCTGCGCTTCGGTGGCAGTCATGTTGAACTCAACGGTTGTGATTGGTGCCTCGATTTGGAAAAATTGGAAATGGGCTTGAATGGGCTCTTGGCCAGACTGACTTGCAGAGCAAATCTCAAATTTGCCGGAAGTTCGTCAGGGTTTTCCCAGGCTAATCCAGCAGCGTAGATGTGGAGATATTTCAGTCAACACCACAAATGGTCAACCTCATGGTGGTGCTAGAGGAAAAGTTAGAGGGTCACCAAATTAATTAGGATTCATGCTTTGGGAATCATAAATGTTTGTACAAGGGAATTTATCAAATAGGCAGAGTTGTTGAACAGTTTTAGTCTGGACCAAAGTGATGGCTAAAAATATCAAGTCTCACAAAAATGAAATGCAGTTATGAAGTAGCTACCAGTAAACTGCATCAAAACTGTACTTCTGCTAATCTCGTTACTTTTTACATGTAACCAGTCAATGAGAGGATGCAAAAAAAAAGAGATCAAGACACATAATGAATCAGACTTCTGCACACGCTGTGTTCACCATCTGCCGTCAGCTCCAAAGATCCCTGAAGGAAGACATGTGGGTGTGACGTGTTTGATATGAGTCACTGTGCAGCTGCCAGGTGATAACGCAACGTAGAAAAAAATTCAAATGGCAGAACTCACAGAGATTATAGCCGTTAATATGCAGTTAAGTTACAATCAGTTGTTTGTTAAGGTTCAAGAGAAATGATGTGTGGATGAATGCAAATGCTTAAAAGACCAGATGTGCAAAGAAGGCAACATTGTTCAACCAAAGCCCTGTGAAATATTTGCACTGCATGTAACTGACATCCATCACACAGACAGGCATCTTTATTAATCAGATGGCCTGACCTTTGAAGCGTATGAATGACATCTTAATTCGATCCAGAGAGTAGTTTATAAGACAAACTCGAGGCCTGACTAGTGACAGCAGAGAATCAGATCAGTGAGGCTCAGTTATCCTGCTAGAGAAGAACAGGATTACTCAGAGATGTTTGTACAGACACTAATGGTAGTCTGTATGTGAGTAAGGTATATATGTGTAGACCTACTGCCTAATTATCTGTATAACATAATATTCAAAAGTTAAATTGAAAGGATCTGACTGATCATAAACGCAGCTTGCGTGACATATATATTTTAACGTTGTGTGTAAAAAGAAGAGGAAGAGAAAGAAGAGAATAGAAACACCAAATAATGTATAGTGTACGAAGCAAGGTAAAAGATAGAACAGGAAATTAGCCTACTTTATTCCTCCACCATTTGTACAGGCTTTTATTTTTGTGAAAGAATAATGTTGTGCTGGTTGTATGCACGTTTTTAACAATGTGCAGTAGTATTTTTTGTAGTTTTCTCTTAAGAATTGCAATGAAATAATACTCTTACTTTGAAAACATACTCTTAAGGCTGTGCAAAACTACTTGTGTGCAATACATAAATAATAATTAGAGTTTTTAGCAGGGGGTAAAATTACGAATTCGTCAAAGATATAGAAAATACAAATATAGGCCTATGTAATATAAGTATTAAAATAGCTTACTTAAGTGTATATTAAAGTCTGTAAGTAGCTATGCAATTTGTCAGTGTATAAAAAATGTAGGTCACAGATTTGTTTAAAGGTGGGTGGGTGTAAAGTTATTTAAAATTGACATGAAGTTGTTGATGAACATGAGAATGACAATGTAACATTAATCTTAATAAAGCATTTATTATATTAGAAATTACTTATTTCACGTGTTTTATTTTTGAAAGAATTCAACGGAAGTGGTAGTGTTAGTATGGTATTGTGTCTGACTTGATGTCGGTAGAGATGACTATAACGCGAGTGTATATAGAATCATGAGTGTTCACCGCCCTCCGGTGGTCACAGTGAGGAACTGGAACACTACATTACCGGTGTTTATATAGGTGTTTAGACATTGAACATTCATCAATGAAGGTTTAATATTCTGTTTAAGATATTAACATTAAACTCTTGCCAGGCCTACTGGTAAGTAATTATATGCAGCTGCACAAAAACAGTGGTTACTCTCACTGCAGCCAAGTGCAATGACATCACTAAAGTGACCTCTGTTGCCAGAAAAACAACAAAATATCAGGTTTGCAGCAAAGTAGAGTGTTGACCCCTTTTCTTTTGTTAGGTTGTAAAAAGTTAAACCATTGGTGATGTCTGATAAAAATATACATTTAGTTAAATGAACACTGTAGCTAGAAAAGAACACTGAAACAATATCGATTGCATCACACCACACTTAATTAGCATTTGTCTGGCTCACACCTTCTCAAGCTTCTAAAGAATTAATTAGGTCATGTCTGTTATTTAGCATGAATGTAGATGCTCTAAAAGACTTATTGTCTTTTATCTAATTGACTTATTAACAACTTTTGGGGAGCCACTCCCTGCTTATGTTTGATTGTTTTTGTCATGTCTTTTTCATCGTGTTGTTCATTAAACCTTTTGCTTAATCTTTCAATTGGACCCAGGCCTCTCCTTCCTCCTCAGAAATCGAACGTACATCAATTTGATATTTCTTAACAATTGGCGACCCTGACGGTGATTTTTGGAGGACGAAAGGAAAAAGGCAAATTGAAAGAAGGAGTTGGTGTCTGCTGATCTCTCACACAGGGCCTGAAATTGAAAGGTGAGCCTGTTTTTATAAAAATCTGCAATAGTTAATTTAGTAAGATTTAGGTGGGAGAGATCAGCGGCATCAACTGGTAAATCTATTATAATCTGTAAAAGTAATTGAGAAAAGTAATGCCCAATTGAAAACTACGTTGAGAACAGTAAGTCAAAGGCAATGTAGCCTATGTGATTTGTGTGTGAGTTGTATGTGTTAAGCTTAAAATCCTGAAAGAGGGTCCATGGAAAATGCACAGTAGCCAACCGGGATGGGAGACCCGAGTAGCACTTGATTCGCGTGCATTTTATTAGAAGTCCATTTGAGATGGCCAGGAGTAGATCCAAGAAAAATTGTTAAATATAAAGTTCACCAACACAGGTTGAAAGCGTTTGAATCGTGTGTACAAATAGAAGTCCATTTGAGTTGGCCATGGTTTAGATTAAACCTTGAATAAACAGTACAGGTCAGTAACAGCCGGCCGAGTTAGACTCTGATATATTTTAAAGGTCCCATGGCATGAAAATTTCACTTTATGAGGTTTTTTAACATTAATATGAGTTCCCCCAGCCTGTCTATGGTCCCCAGTGGCTAGAAATGGCGATAGGTGTAAACCGAGCCCTGGGTATCCTGCTCTGCCTTTGAGAAAATGAAAGCTCAGATGAGCCGTTTTGGAAGGTTACCTCCCCTTTCTCTGCTTTGCCCGCCCAGAGAATTTGGCCCACCCATGAGAGAGAGACATCATGGCTTTCAAACGAGAAAAGTGGCAGTTGGTCAAGGCCACACCCCCACCCTCCACCTTGCCCCTCCCCCACTCCTCCTCAATAGCTTCAGACACAGAAATGGCACATACTAAGGAAAGCTCATTGTGGGACTGGCTCTAGTGGCTGTATTTCTGCACAAACTTCAGATACAGTATTAGGGGACCACTAAGGCCTATATAAAAGCATCCAAAGAGCACCATGTCATGGGACCTTTAAATAGAAAGACCGGGGGACGGCGGCAGAGAATTAGTCTCTGTGAGTTACTGAGGAAGATTAACGTCACGTCACTCCCATCATTTGCATGGCCCAAACTCCTTTATAAATAATCGGACCAATATGTTTGTCTAATGTTGACCAGTTGCCAGATCTTGTATGAAACGCATCTATCCTATTCACACAATCCACACACCATATACAATTTTGTATTTTTATTTTTTTTCCATACACAATTTACAACCCGTTTGTCACCTCAACCTGGCAACCTATAACCCAGTTGCGCAGTTGATCTCTGCGCAAGCTTCGCGGAAAGTTCAGACCATGGTTCAGACCTTTCTTTTACTGTCTATGGTAAGCCGATAAAAATGGCAGGGGAAGGCCGGTCACGCACAAATCTCCCGGACTTTGAAAACCAAAAGTTGGCAGGTATGGTAAGGTCGTAATGTTGAGTTTAATTTTTTGACAGAAAAAAGACTTGATAATAGCCTACTAATAGAGATGTGATTAATCATTTTAAAAACACAAAATAAAAGTGTAAGAAGAGCTATTTTGAAGGAAAACAACCATACCTACGTTAAGTGTTTTGTATGATGTTAACATTAAACGTTAGCTTATCCTAAGCTAGCTTCAGGTAAACCAGTGGTGTCTATTTTGTGGGCATGGAGTTGGGCTATATGATTGTAATTATATGGCAGTATCTATTGCATTTTCTCGTGTTCTGTTATTTCTGTGTGGTTCTGACTCTATTACAGCTAAATCGGCATATCTTCTTTACTGTTAATTATTTTGTTTTGACATTTTCTGACAAAAAATTGTCATTTTAATGTTTTGGATCATTAAGGTACGGGTCACCTAGCTAGCTAATATGCTAGCACCTGTGTAGGATAACAGTTGTTAAAATTGTAATTTCAGAGCCTTCAGTGGTGAGATGATTTCTACAGTAATTTATGTTTTTCGCATGAGATTTTAAGCTCAAGGACGCAGTGGGCTAACACAATTTCTCTGTTAATGCAAACAATTTATCTTTGGGCACACACACACACACCCATGATGCCTATCATGCTTTGACAGAAAGTCATTTTTCCTGTCACTCTCTGCTTAGAGGAGCTAATGATGCACACCTATTAGCACTATCTATAATTAGCAGATCATTTGACCACGGTAAGGATGAGTACTTTAACAGATGATAATCTTGTGAAACAAATAAAACTACAAATGAATCAAGGTTGGGAACAACTGGACACCATTAGCAACAACTAATTTAATTGAAGTCATTGAATTGCAGTTTCAGTTGGGATTGCACCATGTTAGTTCAGTCCTGTATTTCAGTGTTTTCCATCCTGTGGTATGAATTGTATGCAATGCTGCCCTCTATCAGACACATTCATGCTTACATTTGCATCTGCTGATCTGCATTCCTCATACTACTTGCAGATTGCAAATTTTAGCATGCAAACATATGCACTGTTCCAAGTTTGCCCAATAAACAAATCAACTGGAAAAAAATGTATTTCTTCATATCTAATTTTGACATGAAATGTTTGTATTTGTGTACAGAATGTTTAGAACTAGCATATTAATACTAAAAAAATAAAGTGGTTCCATTTCCATGTCCTGTGAACTCTATTCATTTCATCTTCTTTTCAAAGCATTTCTCACGCACATTTACACATGGTTAATTTTTTTTTTTTCAGGGACATGACATATTGTATGTTGCTTGAAGCATGTAGTATTAGGTACATTTAAAGTGGTAAGCATGACGATGAGGTGCAGTAAACTGGTCTGACTGTAGACACAAGCACCTGCTAGTAGCTGGTGCCAAACACCAGACTATTGGTCAGATGGCTCTGTACAGCTCAACCAACGAAATGCTTTAAATCCAGACTCTCCTCTTCAGAGTCATTCAATTCCATGTTAACATACAGACTGTATATCATTAGAATTGTTGTTCACATCAACATGTTCACCTCATTATCTGTGTGATTATTATAATTCTTATTGAAATGATAAGAAAAGCATCAGTATTGGTGAAACGTGATAACAGTTTTCTGCCTGCCAGTCAAGCTGCCATGGTCTATAATGTTTAATGCTCTCCAGCGGTCACGGTCCTTTCAAAATAAAGCCATAAAACAATTAGAAACGAACGAACTTAACGATTAGTATCATGAAATATAGTAGTATATAGTATAGTATGGCTAGTTTTCTCTCTATCGTCTAGTGGACCCTGTTGTAAATTCTGCAATCTAAAACACATGTTTAAACTGATTATTATTTGTAATATTATTTAGACATTTATAGCCTAGTCTTGCATTGCCAGACCCATCTCCGGAGCACTGTGGAGAATGGTTGTTGTGTCAGTGTTAGTGATGCTGGTGGATAGTATTTTATTACAGGCAATCCTTGTCAGTTTAACCTTCCTGTAACAGCTCTAGTTGCAGTCAGCCCTCAATACCTTCATATTTTACGATAAAAGATGAAAGGTGGTTAAATGAACAATCAAATTGGTATCTTTGAATGTAGAATTACGAGTGTTTGCTGTTTTCTAATGGTCACACCGAAGAACTGCAACGTAATTAATCGAGCGTCAAGTTAGACGTGACCCTAACCCTCTAGCAAGGCTTACCATTAGTCCCCTATTACTGTATAGCTATATAGTGGGATAAGCGCAAAGGAAAACACATTGTACGTTTTTTTTTCGATCAACTTGTTGCGTTTCTCTAGTGTTTTTCTATGAGTGTTTTCAAGCTATTTAGATCGACACAATGTATATTGTGGCCACATTGTGTAATTACAGTTGTGCGCCGCTATCAAGTTAGACACAAAAGTGTAGCTAGTGTAGTACTTCCGGTCAAAATCGTGAAAATAAAAGGAACCATAAACAGAGGTGGAGTTTCGCATTTCGACCAGCTGAGGGCAGTATACGCCAGTTGTACTACTGCATGAATCAGTTTCCGCTTTGCATCAGCTCTCTACTTCCTTTCACACCGGCACTCCGTCGGGGATTTGCGCTGTTTGAGGACCGGTTGGATTAAAAGTGCCGATAGGGTGTCACATAATTCACGGTAAGATTACAGTTCAATATGTACAGGCGTATGAAAACCCACCGTTTTCAGTGGTGTTTGAAGTTAAATCTTAGCGAGTCCTGAGTACGTGTTTGTGACCTGCCACCCAAGTTAGCTTAGCATGCTAGCGCGGCCACCTGGCAAGATGGCTAGCGTTAGCCACCGTTAGCTAAACGAGTCAGAGAGCTCAGGGTGGGGGAAAAATCCTCTATCCAGAAGAAAGCTCACATCTCCTTCTTTGATTTAATAGTATGTGTTGGTTCCGGTAATTCAGTTTTACGCCCCAGTCGAGATCACCTCCTTTTGTTAGCATGTGACCCTAAGTTACAAGTAAAGGCACCACAAAGATAATGTTAGCTAACGTTAGCTAGCTAGTGGTGCCAGATGTCTGCTGGTGCTGCTGATCGATAAAAGACGCTGTTACAAACGTACAAATAAAACAATGGCTTTGTAGTAATCGAGCGGCCGCCAAGCTTATTAAAGAACTGACGTAGCTAACGTTAATAAATCTCGTAAATCTTAAATGTAACTGTTGAGTGTGATCATGAAGGAATGGTGTCACTTCTGCTAAGTAGGGTTAAAAAAACAAACACGAATAAGAATTAAAACGGAAGCTTTTTTCTTACTTCCATTAAGATTCGATCTGTGTGTTAGTCTTAGTGTCACTCAAGGCAAAGTTTTTTTAATGATGCTGATAAATGACAAACTAAATGAACCAGTAAAAATGAATCAGCAGCTTAAACTATGTTAGTTGCAGCCTGAGGTCCCAGTTTCATGTGTTGTCATATTTTCTGTGGCGTTGTAGCTACTTGGTCCAGCTTGTTGTTGGATGTCCAGGGGTCGATGATGACTAGCCCACTGCGCAAGCTGATCAGTGCCTATTTATTTCAGTGCATTGCTGGAGAAATCAGTGCTGCTCGCTGCCTGAGACCCTCTGCATGTTTAGACCATTGCACTGTGCACTTTTTATTTATTTATCTGGACATCATTTTAGGTGAGTTACAGAAGGGTCTTTTTCTCTCTGACTTCAGGTCATGGCAAAGTTCAACGCCCCAGTGATCCAGGACAATCCGTCGGGATGGGGTCCCTGTGCGGTCCCAGAGAAGTTTAAAGACATGCCTTACCAGCCGTTCAGCAAAGGAGACCGCCTGGGAAAGGTTTGTTTTTTTTCTCACATTTAATAATGGATACATTGTCTACTGAAGGAACCACGCTGTCTTCAGTTTTCCTCACGTTGTGTGTTCTCTCGTCAGGTTGCTGACTGGACTGGAGCGACTTATCAAGACAAGAGATACACAAGTAAGACAGACAGCTGTCCACACAGATGAACCGCCTTATATAGTATTTAGCGTCTTTTACCTAAAATGTATGTGTGGGAATACAGATGGCAATACGGATGGATTGAAATGTCTGGATTAGGGATGAGGATCATTCATTTTTTATTGATACCATTTTTGAGACTGGTTAAAGATCCAAGTCTTTATCGATGCCATTTTCGATGCTTTTCTATTAGTTGGTGGGAAAGAGGCAACACGTTTTTTTTTATCTTCATAGAACTATTATTGCTTTTATTTCAGAAACTGAATCTGTAACTGTTTATTTATTTAAATGACATGACTCTTCTCTCAAGACGTAATGTTATATGATCCACTAGTCTCGATAGCAGTATTGATACGCACGGACCTTATTGATTTTGGGGTTTTTATGAAATTTGGAACCAGGTCCTTATTAGAACCGGGTCTCGAGACCCATCCCTAGTCTGGACACATTAAGTCTCTAAATGGACATACATCTAATTAAAATCGAAACATATACACTTACCACAACTGTTGGTGGAAGTGTTGAAATCTTTAGAACAACATTAGTAATTATTAAATAGTTTTAAGTTGTAATTTCTTATGAAATTCTGTATTTTATTTTGTCTCCAGATAAGTATTCCTCTCAGTTCGGAGGAGGTAGTCAGTACGCCTACTTTCACGAGGAGGACGAGACGAGCTTCCAGCTGGTGGACACGGCCAAGACGCAGAAGACGGCCTACCAGAGGAACCGCATGAGGTTTGCCCAGGTACAGAAGACCACACACACACTCAGTGTCACCCTGTTGATTTAAAATGTAAGTGTTGTGTGTTATATTTGAAGTAGTCCAATAAAATGTCTGTCTGTTTCAACAGAGGAATCTGCGCAGGGATAAAGATCGTAGGAACCTGACTCAGTTCAACATGCAGACGCTCCCTAAGAGCGCCAAGCAAAAGGAGAGGTGAGACGTGCTGCTTTTCAGCCGATGTTCTGTCAAATGTTTCTTGTTTTGGATCCCAGTGTGAGATCACATCTGCGCGTTGTGTGTTGACCGCTGATCGTGTTGTCAAGACTTCACTTTAACCTTAACTTTTTCTCTGTTTAGGGATCGTATGCGCCTGCAGAAAAAGTTCCAGAAGCAGTTTGGGGTCCGTCAGAAGTGGGACCAGAAATCCCAGGTATTGATCGGTTATTCGGTTTTATTACTGGATTAGAGCTGCAACTAGTAGTCGTCAATAACGATTCATCGTTTTCACGCAAAAATAAAGATTGGCAGCTTCTCAAATGTGCACATTTACTGGTTTTCTAAAAAAGGAATACCAATGGGCATTTTTCACTATTTTCTGTCATTTTATAAACTGTTACTGAATTACTAGTAAAAATAAAGCAAAGAGTGTTCAATAATGTTTGTAATTTGAGAAGGTAATTTCAGGATTTTAAAATTTGGAGTTATGTTTTCATTTTGTGAGTGAAGAAATTATCTTTGTATTCTTGTAGCAGGATAATTCTTCTGCTGAGGGCTTTTGGTAGCATTGGTGTTAACATTTGTTTTTCCTGTACAACCCTCTTTCTTTCTATACAACCCTTCTCTCCCTCCATACAACCCTTCTCTCCCTCCATACAACCCTTCTCTCCCTCCATCTCTCCCTCCATACAACCCTTCTCTCCCTCCATACAACCCTTCTCTCCCTCCATACAACCCTTCTCTCCCTCTATACAAACCTTCTCTCCCTCCATCAAAATAACCCTTTTCTCCTCTATAAAACAAACCCTCTCTCCTCCACTATAAAACAAACCTTCTTATCTCTCTCCATACAACCTTTCTCTCCTCTCTCTACAACCCCTTTCTCTCCCTCATATACACCTTCTTTCCTTTACCTAACACCCATTTTCTTCAAGCTTTCCGCCCAGTTTATGAAACCCAGAGACTCCTGAGTTGGGTTATGTTTTATTTTTTTATATAATTTTTTTTTTATTTAAGATTGAATGGAGGAAGTGAAAAAATGACTTCCCCAGACTGATGAAGATGAGATACATGGAGGTAGCTGACCCCTCTGACATGTAAGTGGAACTCTCCTGCTCTTCTTTGCCCCCCAGTCATTTATCTTTATAAATACTGAAGGTGATGAACTCTCTCTTCCTGCAGTGAGTGCTGCGGTGCTTTGGAGCACTACGATAAGGCTTTTGACCGGATCACCACCCGCAACGAGAAGCAGCTGAAAAGCATCAAGAGGATCTTCCACACCGTCACTACCACTGACGACCCCGTCATCCGCAAGGTACACAGACTTCAACATCACGAGCTGCTCCAGGGAACGCAACGTCAGTCAGAACTTTGTTGTTTTAGATGCTTTCTTTTACAACGTGTATTTATTTTTTGTGTTCTCTTTCCAGCTGGCTAAGACTCAGGGTAATGTGTTTGCCACTGACGCCATCTTGGCCACCTTGATGTGCTGCACACGCTCAGTCAACTCCTGGGACATCATCGTGCAGAGAGTGGGCAACAAGCTGTTCTTTGACAAGAGAGACAACTCTGACTTTGGTGAGGCTTTGAGAGACACTGACACCCGACTGGTTATTTTAGATTGGTCTTAATTTACTCTTTTTACGCCACTACATTTATCTGACCGCTTCAGTTGCTTTTCAGTTTTTCATGCCCTTCCTGTCCAGTGAAAACCACGTATCTCCAGATGTGTTGATGTTGAATGTTTGTGATAAACTGAAGGATGAAGTGTTCCTTTGTGTGTTGAGAAAATTCTCCTATTTTTTAAGCTAAATAAAGTCTTTAAAAAAGCCTCTTGGATCAGCGGGAAAATGCATCGTCACAAAGCTGGAAACGGGGCTGTTTTTCTGACACCATGAACAGTTGACTTTTTAGAGATACGTGGTTCTCACAGGACCGCTACAAACATCTGATGGTCTCATAGAATATGATGCACTGCTGTAGATAAAACGTGTTGTGTTGCTTTAACATCTGTAACATTATGTAACTGCTCCCGTCAGATTTGCTCACCGTGAGCGAGACCGCCAACGAGCCGCCGCAGGATGAGGGCAACTCCTTCAACTCTCCTCGTAACCTGGCGATGGAGGCCACATACATCAACCACAACTTCAGCCAGCAGTGTTTACGCATGGTGAGAGCGCCCACAGTTTAAACCCCTTACCACCAGCCCGGCTAGCTGTTTCCGCTCTTTGTGCTAAGCTAATCTAAGATAACCGGCTGCTGGCTGTGTCAGCTGGACAGATATGAGAGTGGTCTCGATTTTCTCGCTCAGCTCTCCACCGGAAAGCATATAAACATTACCCAAAATGTCAAACTTTTTGCTCTAACCAGTGCCTTCAGTAATACATGGTTTGCCTGTAGTTGCACGTTACACATTAGATATTTTCCTTTTGACTATTTTATGAAGATATGTCATGTTTTTGTTCTCTTCAGGGTGGAGAGCGCTACAAGTTTCCTGCAACCAACCCATTTGTGGAGGAGGATACGGACAAGAGCGAGGTGGCATCTGTAGCCTACAGGTAGGCACTAAACCCTGCTGGTTAGTTTACTGCCATTAAAATCAAGGCCTGTACAAAGTGTAAGGTAGTTACATTTGTGGAATATTATATTTTTCAATCCTATGAGCACAAGATAAGTAAGTCTGCTAACATACAGTGTCATATATTAGTGTCATGAGATGTAAAAACTGCTTCCTCGCAGGCTGACCGCTAGTGTTTGTTCTTTAGGTACCGTCACTGGAAGCTCGGGGAAGATATTGATCTGATAGTCCGCTGTGAGCACGATGGAGTGATGACCGGCGCCAACGGAGAAGTGTCTTTCATTAACGTCAAGACCCTCAACGAGTGGGACTCCAGGGTAAGAGGCAGCGGGAGGTGTGTCAGTAGTGGCTGATGTTCATCCTCAGTGAGCATTTAATGGTCATCCTATTAACAGGTCTAGAAAACATGTTTAATTTGTTCAAGTGTTCATTTAGTTCTTGCAGTTATGTATTAAAGTGCTCATATTATGCTTTTTCCCTTTCCTTTATTGTGTTATATATCTTTTTTTGTGCATGTTAAAGGTTTACAAAGTGAAAAAACCCAAAGTCCATCCTAAAGGCACTTACCATCTCCAACAGAAAACACTGTTCACGAACTGCTCCAAACAGCTCTATTGTAGTCCAGCCTTTACTTCCATGACGAAAAGCATCACTTTGTAACACACGTTATAATGCTCGCCAATGTGCTATCATGGGACGCCCTCATACTCTGCTTCTGACTGGCTAGTAGTCCTTACCTAGCTACTGCTTATGTGCGACTCCCAACAAAAATGGAATAGAAGTGCGATGCCTCACTCTGTAGCTAAAATAGAGAGCTCAACACACAGGGGGAAAAGAGGAGCTGCAGCAATGTGCAGTACAACAAAAAGATGGTGTTTTTCATATAAACCTATTTAGAGTCGCAGTCCCATTTAGGACAAATAAAAACCATAAAAATCTTCATGTGAAATTTAAGTTCAGACTGGATCAAGCCTCAATAGTAAAATTGAGGTCTTTTTTTGTTAAGTTTATTAAAAAATGGCTTCTTTTTTATTTTTATTTTCAAAAACTATAACGCATTTGTCGCTCTGTGGTATCACCAGCATTGTAACGGGGTGGACTGGCGTCAGAAGCTGGACTCTCAGAGAGGAGCCGTCCTTGCCACTGAGCTGAAGAACAACAGCTACAAACTGGCCCGCTGGACCTGCTGCGCCATGCTAGCTGGATCCGAGTACCTCAAACTGGGGTAAGAAACAAACCTGTTATTCTGTCAGGGTGTGGATATGCAAGAATACAGGAGATGTAGCTATGGAGGCCAGATCATAAGCTTAGCATTTAGCTTTAGTCAGTATGTTGTAGCTTGTACCGTAATGTCATTGAGAATATACAAGCAGGTGAGACTGAGACACTTTGTCCCGTTTTATTCCAGTTTTATTGTCGCGTGCACAACAATTACAGAGAAGCAGTGGTTTGCAATGACAATCTTAGGCTCAGGCTTCCTCTAACAACGCTGAAACAATGTGGTGACTAGACTGACGTAAACAAACGTCTTTCAGGTTTTGCTCTTATACCTGTACTTTGCCTCGGTTTGCTCTGCTGGCTTCTGGTTGGATGGCCATGATACAAACGAATAAGTCTGTCAAGTGAATAAAGCACAAACACATTGTGCCTATTGTAGCGAAGGATTCAGTTACCTGTATGGAGATGCTAAACGCAAAATTGTAACAGAGCTGTAGTTTGTTCAGGCTTGGACTGACTGTAGCCGTTGCATCACTGTGCGTTCTTCAGGTATGTGTCTCGGTATCACGCAAAGGACTCTGCTCGTCACGTCATCCTGGGAACCCAGCAGTTCAAACCCAACGAGTTTGCCAGCCAGATCAACCTGAGCATGGAGAACGCCTGGGGAATCCTCCGCTGCGTCATCGATATCTGCCGCAAGCTGGACGAGGGCAAGTACCTCATCCTCAAGGACCCCAACAAGGTGAGCCGTCAGTCGTTATTCATGCTTTGTGCTACAAGGATGCATACCAGCTTTCTGGTTTAAGGCTAGTTGTGAATTGTTGAGCTGATTGGTCGACATTCTGTATTTTATTTTGTCAACAGCAAGTGATTCGGGTGTACAGCCTGCCTGATGGGACCTTCAGTTCTGATGAAGAGGAGGAGGAAGAGGAAGATGAAGAGGACGAGGAGGAAGAAGGTGAGATTCAGTTGTAATCACTACTTTTAGCTCACATATACACATAGATAGTTTGAGCATTGGCAGCAGGCTGTTGGTTTATTTATTTACTGGTTACAGTGCACATGAATCAACATTTCCGATTCCACCGATGAATGTAAATGTAACAGAGTTAGCTAATGAGCTCATTTTCATCTGTGCTCCCTGGGCAGTTATTACGAATGGCCTCGTGGTACCAATTCTACAATACAACACAATATGATACAACACATTTCAGAAGTAGTAGATACATGTAAAAACGAGGTAAAGGCAGTGCCAGGTAGTAGGTAGTGTGATTATTCATTCATTGCAAGTTTGCTTTGCTTTAAGCTATCTCTTAAGTTTTAAAGGTTAAGTACTTGGTGCTCTCTCTTAATTCAATGGAGAGACTTCTCCAGTTGTGGGTGGCTCGGGCCGAGCAAACTTGCTACGTCTATTGTACCACAGTCCCCTCGGTAGTAGCCCTGTCATTACTATGCTATACTATTACTGCATCATGAACTGACTCCGTATGGGACGTCCAAGCCCATAAGATGAGACAAGCATCTGCAAAATGTTTAAAAAGATCAAAATTAAATACATTGTACTTTTGTATTATATTGGCCGTTCAGTCAAGTGTTTTAGTGTCTGTTTGGAAAGGAACTCAATTGGTTTCAGAGTTGTCATGCTTGCTTGTGACCAGCTTGTAAAACAGCATGTTGTGTGGGAGAAGATCCTAGCCTGCATGAAGAGACTGGCTGCCTCTATTGCTAGGTATGGTCTTATATGCGTAAGGTTAGCCAGGTTGAGTTTGATGCTACTGGCCATCTTTTCAACATGCTTTTTAAACGACAGATTTTAATTTTAGAATGATTCCAAGGTATATTTAAAATCAGGCACCACCTTGAGCTTTTGTCATTTTGTTTTGGTACCACTGAACTAGGGATGGGCATTCAATTACATTTTCTTAGTCGATCGTCGGGAGAATTAACGATTGATTAATCATTAATATTTTTATATTAAAATCAATTATTTATTTAACTTTTTACAAGTTAAAAATGCAATGAAAATACAAAAATACAGCGTGCTTTTCCTCGATGAGATCTTAACCCTTGTGTTGACTTACAGTCAAATTGACCCGTTTTTTTAAATTTGTTTTATATCTGAAAATATGGGACGTAGAAATAAGCGCTGAAAATGTAAAGAAGAAAAATTTTACAATTTAAAACTGTGAAAAGAGGCGTCAAAAGTGTTTGTTTTTTATCTTCAAGGTTGACGGGAAGACAACACAAGGGTTAATTACAAGAAGAACAACTTGTGGCAGTTAAACTGGAGGTTATAGATTATAGATATATGTGCTGCTGTGCTCTGAAGCAGCAGAACCTGCAGCTGCGAGCCAGCATTCTTAAACAGAGACCCTCGTTTGTTCCAAAATAATAAATAAAAAGAATCATCTTAAATAATAACCAAAAACATAATAATACTAGATCTCAAAACTATCCAAGGCACGGACAAAGCCTAATAAAAAATAACCAGTAGGCTAACTCACATACAACTTCTGCACCAGTCTACTGATTTTTGTTGAGAAAGATCAGCATGTTGACATGATCACCACTACCTCAGTCCAGCCGCCGAAAACAGCCGCGTTGCCGGGATGCACAGGTACCTCCGCTAACTTGGCCAGCCTGGGGAACCTTATTCCGTTCTTCATAGTGAGTTTCTACCAGTCTGGTGATGGTACGTCGTGACTGAATGTGATATGCTGGTTCCAGTATCCATGTCAGTGAACTTGCAGGTCCCTTGGGTAATTTTCTCTGCTCGTTGTGCATCGCAGCTCCTCCGTGCTCACGCCGAGTTTATGCTAGGTTGAGACTGAGCAGGATGCACCGCGGCCGCCACCGACATTAACCATGGTCGGATACACTTTGTTTAGTGGTAGGCTACATCATTTGAGTTGTGGCCGTGTTGTACTTATACACGGCATGTCAGTGTTTGCAGTGAACTAAGTCGTTTTTTTAAAATCGAAATGGTCCCACGCCACACTTAGCCGTGTCCTCTTCATGATTACTTTTGAAATCAAAACGGAAACTCGCACCCAGGTAACTGAGTATGGAGTCAGATATTGCCCCCAGGTGGTAAAATGTTTAATTGCTGCCACACTGTGAAATTCATTTCATTGCTTCAAGACTCACACTACGCAACCAGCATTAGTTTAATCAATGACAAATTAACGTGATCGACAAAATTCTTAATCAATTATCGATCATCGAGTAATCATGCCCATCCCTACACTGAACATGTTATTTTTTTTCCTAAAGATTCCCCATCCATCAATTGCATGAAACTATTATTCAATTATACATCCATTAAAGTTTTTGCCTTTGAAAATCTAGTTATTACAATATGCACAAAATGTATTTTTAGTCGAAAATTCACATAGATAATAGCTGGTTACATTAGCCGCCTTGACTTATGGCAGTCTCATAAACTGACTTAAATAGTTCCGCTATATGCACATCTGTCACAGTTTACAGGACGGTCATGACTCCAGGTGGTTAGCTGGCTCAGGCTATATCATAGTGAATTTAACAGGCTGGGGAAAACATCGAAAAAAAAATTTTGGGGGGGGGGGGGCTAAATCGTCCAGCCATAATTCCCTTTCACCAAACGTAAAGTAAAACACCTTGCATCCTTGGTGACTCGTCTGTTCCCAGAAGCAGCTTAACTCTATCGGGATAAGTTGTCCGAGTAAATCCCTGAACCACGTCCAATCTGGAACACAGCAGTTACCTGATAACTTGGAGAACCCGTTTCCATATTAATCCTGTTTTGTTTACTGATAGAGAACTGTTTTTTTCTCATTCTAGATGAAGAGAACTGAAATGTGGAGACTGCTCCAGTGACCAAAGCAAGCCTTCACCATAAGTAAAGAAAGACAATTTAACTCCTTTTGACATTCAATAAAGATGAGATTGGCCAGCTGTGTGTACTTGTCTGTTCATTTTTCTCCTTTTACAGCTACTGTAGATGGTTGGAAGTGCAAGACCGACTGTGTATATGCATTTTAGGGATCTTACAGGATTAAATGTAAACAGCTTAAGGTTGGTGGGGTTACTCTGCTAACTCCCAGATGAACTTCAGAGACATATCACCGAGTCTCTCCTGCAGGAGTTGATCCACTCTTTGACTCTGAGCGGCAGAAAAGGTGTTCTTCCAGTCGCCGATCTTACCTGTAATGTAAAAAGAAAAAGAATACCAGACCTGATACCTGTTTACATGTTTCTGCACACAAGCTGCAGTTATGTTTAGTTACCTTTGCGCATATAGTCTTTCTTCACCTTATCTTGTGGCAGAAACTCGTAGTTGGCTTTGGAATCTTTCTTCATGTTCTTAAATGTAGCTTTTTCCACAACTTGCTCAATGGCTGCTTCACTCAGGTTTTTCCCCAAGAAATTGCAGATCTTAGTTACTGCCGCCTTCAGGTCCTAAAAGAGAAACAGAAGTTTAAACGCTTTAATTGGTAGTATTAAATGGATTAGAAATGTCACGGGGAAAACCACATCTTACTAAAATCATGTCCTCATAGGTGAGGAAGAGGATGTTGTACTGGTCTCTCTTTGAATGCCACTCCCTGATGTGGTCAAACCAGGATGATGCTCCAACTGTATGATAGATATACATTATTTATAGGAGGGAAATGTCATAGCAGCAGGACACAAACTACACAGTACAATGAATAGTGCAACAGTAGGTATGTCATAAAAAATGTTACATTATTGTAAATAGTCATTTAAAAACAAATCCACAATACAGACTTTTTAACAGAAGTTATTTCCAATCTTCCTATCAATTGTTCATGATCAGATGGTTATCATTTAAAATGTTCAGCACAGGACTGTATCTGGTCATCCTCTTCCAGACAATGGAGTGGAGGTTCCTTACCATTGCCTGTCAGATACTGCTCAAAGAAGTCCTCGAAGCTCTTGGGAGTCTCCAGGTCACCACAGTTTCTACTGAAGTGGTAATAGGAGACAATGTTGTCCTTTGGATTCCGCATCACGTAGATAATCTGATTTAAAAAAAAAAAAAAAACAGCCCAGAGTTGAAAAACTTGCCAAACTTATATAATACATGATTGAATGATAGCTGACGTTTTAGCGTAGGCACATACTAATAAATAAATAAAAATTATTGCTACCCATTTTAGATATGCCTTCTCATCTTTAATGGAAGACAAATGTTTAAGTTTTTGTAATATTGACCTAAGATGTTCACTTTGTAAGTCACATTTGTTTGAGAAAGTACAAGTTTGAACAAATTTCATAATTTATACAGCGATTGGTTGATTTATAGAAAAGTTAATCAACAAAAAATGTCTGTTTTTAAAATCATTGCAGAGTTCTGAGACAATGTAATGCCGTTAGGAATCAAACCAGAAGTAGAAATAGTAGTGAGGTGCAAAGTAATATACACAGATATGGAATTAATAATAAAGGGTAGGTATTAATACCAGCAGCGTGAACACATACTGTATTGGACTTCCACAAAATACTGACCTTTGCCTTCTTGTCCTTTAGTCCCGGAGGCATGAGAGCCGGGGTGAGATGAGAGGTGAAGAGCCGTGGAGAGGGTCGTGCGGTGTAATCTCCTCGACCTTCCCTGTACTCCAGCCACGGCATATGCTCCAAGTTGTTTGCATATTCATACAGACCCCCGTCTAACTCATAGATGGAGATGATGATCTGTTGAGTCCATATAGTACCTGTGTGGGGGGCATATGTTAAGTTATGAGACATCATGTATGATCAGTAGGGCTGGGTACCGACCAAATTGCCTCCAAAGTATCAAGTATCGAAAAAATGCCTAAGGAGTAAATCGCAGAGTCAGCGAGCCAATAAGCATGCAGCATGTTTCCACCAAGATCTAATATTGTTTGTGATTGGCTGTCTAACATTACACGTCATAGAGGCGGGCAGGAAAAACTCAACGTCACACAGAGACGGGCTGACGTAGTAGGAGCTTTTTTGTTTGTTCTTTTTTTTTTTAAATTGATATCGAAAAAGTATTGTCTAGGAACCGGTATCAAAGGCAAAGTATTGGTATCGGGAAAAAATGTACAATACCTAGCCCTAATGATCAGTAAATCTGTTCCCAGCTATGGACAAAACCTTTAACCCTTGTGTTGTCCTTCGGGTCCCAGTGACCCGAAGGACAACACAAGGATGATGTACTTCCCTTTACTTTGTTGAGGATTGCTCTCTAAACCCTGTTTTTTGTAAAGTAAGTAAGTAAAGTTTATTTCTAGAACACATTTAAACACAGTTTAAGCTGACCAAAATGCTGTACAAACAAGAACTAAGGTGCTGTATTAACCCTTGTTTAGAGAGCAATTCTCAACAAAGTAAACGGAAGTACATAATCCTTGTGTTGTCCTTCGGGTCACTGGGACCCGAAGGACAACACAAGGGTTAATGCAAATAATGTGATGCAGAAAACTTTGTCTCACTCACCTGACTTTGGATAAGTGACGAGGAGTACGTCACTATCTCGAATTTCAAAGCTCTGGAGTGAATCGATGTGTTCTGGAGTTGTATAACCAACAGCAAAGTTGTAGTTTTTATACCTGGAGAGATAGTCTGTGATCTGCTCCATGTTACTTCTGAACCAAACAGAACAATGAAAGAAATGTTAGAGAACAGAAGAGGGCAGAAAAAACTCACACCATGGACCATGGGCGATTTTAGACCCTTTTTTTGGGCAGCTCAAGCTCCCCTAAATTTCATCTCAGCCCCCCTAAAAAAATTATTTTTTTGTAATCAATTTTGGTACTTCAAGTGAGAGTTTTTGAAGTTGTCTGTTGGTGACCGAGGACAAACTATTACAGGTTCAAAAGGCTTTACTCCCCCCCCTTTGGCTGAGTCTCTATCTGATCTGTCAGAGGGAGAGCAAGACATGGTTGAAGTTTAACGTTTGTAGTCCCCAGAGAAGAAGTTGGTAATTTCATGGCTCAGATTACAACCCAAATTGAAATGTAAGCAACTAAAATAGCTGAATGTTAGAACGTTGTGTCAAATTGGTCTTATAGTAAGATCAGGTTTAGTTAAAAACGTTAGCTGACGTTGTTGAGTAGCTAGCTCAGAGATTATCGGCTAATGAAATTACCGATTTAGCAGGGTTAACACTTTTGCAAGGCACTGTATCCGTGTCACATTCTCATTAGGGGCTGAGCCCCCCCTAAAGGTCTGATCCTAGAATCGCCCCTGAGCTGGACTCTGGGCTCTGATGCATGTTATTGGCTGTTGACTCCATAGGCCTATGAAATACTGCCAGCTGGGTACACTCTGCAACCAACACAAAGCCTGAGATACATATAACAGTGTGAATGATTTCATGTTTAAAAACCCTCTGGAGTCTGAATATACTGAGCATGTTCTATTTATAGTAGCATAGCTTTACTTATATATCATGTATGCAAGATTATGCCTGTAAACTATTTTTTTTAAACTTGTAATTCTTCATATTTTCAGTGATTTACAGGCACACATGCTTTTAATGAAAACAAGCACATACATGAGTTGGCATTAAATCATGTGAATAGACTATAATATGGTTTTCTGCTGTTTTTGTGTGTACACAGGGAGACAATATTTTTACAACCATTAACTGTTCTAGAATAATATTTTGAGTGATTGCAACTATGTTTGTACTTCTATAGGCACCGCTGTGTCACTGTATCTGTACTTTTGGCTCCTGGCAGCTTTACACTTCATTGACACAATGGTAAATCAGACTTACAGCTAAGGAGTTAGGGCTAAAAAGCGTATCATGCATGTGGGGGTAAGGAAAGTTTAAAAAAGGTGCAAAAGAAAGAAATGAATTAATAGAAAGTCTGCAAAAAAAAATTAAACAAAACGAACTTGGAATCCAGAGGGCTAACTAATTGAATTTATGTGGTGGGGAGAACATATCAGACAAGTAGTTATTCCACGCAGATGATTCCATATGTCTTAAATGTGTCTGAAAGGGATTTTTATAGTTGGACAAATGGACATGTTTGACTTTTGTTGCTGTTTTCTCAATCTACTTGATATCTCGATGCAGCGAGAAAAATGGTGGGGGCAACAACGACTCTGGACAGGTGCAAAACCAGAATTACACTACTTAACCATTCAAATTGTTAAATAGTGTAGTTCTGGTTTTGTGCCATTTCCCACCACACAGAGATGACCCGACAGTGTGCATAGGCCTACCTTCTCTCCTCAGTTTACTGTTATGTGTGAATGCGCTGTGAGTGGGTAGCTGTTTGCCCACTTTCACCGCGTCGTCCGCTGGCTTTCATGTTTGGTAATCCTCTCAGAAAGATGCTTGAGATCCTGAAAGCCTGATCGTGCAAGTACCATCCCCACCGAGTTGAAACACTCACACAAAAAAACGCCTCCTCTAACAAGCTATCGTTAGCAGTCTTATCTTTGTGGCTATATCGCAACTAAAACAAGTTTCTTTGCGCTAAATGACACCCTCTTCCGGTCGGACCCTACGGTAGCCTACTGTGTGTTCTCTGCCCCCGCAGCCTGGAAGCACTTGCAGACAGATTTGCTGCTACATAGGATAGGATGATCCCAATTAGGGCATTTCAAACGTAGTAAAGGGTTTGGAGGATAATTCAATTGGAATTTCTAATTGCTGCCTTAGCTAGATCCGTGTCTTCCTGTCTGTCTTCAAAGGCATATGATCTGTGTTGATAGTGTATTCCTATGTTTTAAATGTCTTTTAATGAATGCGTGTATGAAACTATGGAGGAAATATTTATTCATAATTCAAATTGAAAGTCCAAAGAGAAAACGAAGCAAGAGCAAATTAAAAATAGTATTATTTTAATTAAAAATAGTATTATTTTACTACGCTACTAGGAAAAATCATGCCATAATTAAATGTGAAATGTAAAAGCTTAAATGGAAATACTTGAATTAAAATCTCAAATAGAAAAAAATAAATAATTTTATTTTAGCCTTTCTCCTTTATAATTTTCAATTTGACATTTTATCTTTTGAATTTTATGTTTTACATTTGACATTGACATTTTAAGATTCACCTTTTATATTTCAATTTAACATTAAGCTTTTCATTTAGAACTTTTCTGTTTAATGGCATGATTTTTCCTAGTAGCGTAGTAAAATAATATTATTTTTAATTAAAATAATATTATTTTTAATTAAAATAATACTATTTTTAATTTGATCTTCCTTCGTTTTCTCTTTGGACTTTCAATTTGAATTATGAATAAATATTCCCTCCATATGAAACACTGCATTGCTGCTGTCTTGGCCAGGGCTCCCTTGAAAAATCCGGTTATTTAAAGTTTTTTTTAAAGTTTCTCCTGGAGAACCACACTAAGTTAAATGTGTACAGGAGGTTTGGTTTGTATCCCGCGGCTGGTGTGGACCATGTGGGAACCCCCACCCCCGATGAAAATATGATTGAAAATATTCACATGAATCCAACATTTTATTAGCAAAGCTAAATCGGCCTATTCCTCAAAAACAACAACGACCCAACAACTGGCATGTAAGGTAGCCATGGTAGCCATCAGTTAAGCCTATGGATTCACTGTGTGTTTGACATTAAATCATGATTTTAATAGCTTAGTACTGTAGGGCACCATAAAAGGGTATGTGTAGCCTATAGGCTTTAGGCCACCCTACATGTTATTATAGACCTACTTTATTATGCAACTCAATTTTATACAACATAGGCTATGTAGTAAGGAGGTCCCTGCTCGTCTTTCTTTCACTTTAGGGGTCCTTGGCCTAAAACACTTTGAAGACCCCTGCTTTAGAAGATAATCCAAATCGTTCATGGTGACTGCAGCTTACTTTCTTCTTTGAAAGGAATACCACCGTCTGCCAGCTAAGCCAATGACGACAACAGCAGGTCTACCTGGCAAATGGCTTATCAGATCCATGATTGCAGCAGGCACGGCTTTGGGCATGCGCTGTGTTTTCCCACACTTGAAATTACGAACCCACAGAAATTTAAACACAGTTTTTAAAAATATTATTAGCCACTGAACTTAAATTGTAGAATAATGTATCTTTTATGTCATGCATTAATCCAGAATTATATTAATTTCTATATTACTCAGTAGGTTTATTACTAGATCCACTTTTTTTCTGCTGGCTCATGGCCTCACCTGAGTTTGCTTTTACCACCTCTTACCACTGTTGTATAATTACCTGGAGAGGCACGAGGCAAAACTAACATAGATAGCAGCTGCCTATGGTAGCTGCCTTAAGTCCTGACTCACAACAATCCTGCAAACTTGCAGACATTTGTGTTTTAAACTGATTTAAGTGGATGTTTATTCTCTACTTAGTTAAAGCATCTATATTGACATAGCTATTTGTAGTAACCAGTTTTTTCTATGTACATAATGATGACAACCTTGCAGTTGTTGCAGGTGAATCAGTCCCAGCATGAAGAAAAATCTATTTTTGATCATATTACCCTAATTCACTTTCACCAAATATATTTTTTTTATTTGTATTTTATTAGTGTTCAGAATCTCACATACACCTATTTCAATTTTTCTGATTCTATGACTCACCAAATATTTTTAAGACATCTTGGAGTTTTATTCCTATCTTTATTCAAGAGCGCTGCTTTCAATTTGAGAGATTTTGAGCAAAATCGTAAAAAAAATCTTAACGTGAAATCAATGAAAAATCCTCTCAAATTGAAAGAACGTGCTCTTGAATAAAGACAGGAATAAAACTCCATATCTTGGAGTTTATAAGAATAAAACTCCATACTTTCATGCTTTAAATGAGGTCCAGCAATTATCTGATAGCTGTGTCCATCCTGTTATGTATATTGATAGAAAACGTTTTCTTTTCTCTCATAACTGAAGTGTGGACTCCAGTGACCAAAGCAAGCCTTCACTATATGTAAAGAAACACAATTTAATTACTTTTGGCATTCAATAAAGACAACAGATTGGCTGACTGTGTTCAGAAGTTCAAAAATAAAAAGCATTATTGTGATGTATATCAACACTCACACATTAACAGCTACTGTAGATGTTGGAACTGCCAGACAGACCATGTCATTGAATTTTAGGGATCTTTCAGGATTAAAAACACGTAAACAGCTTAAGGTTGGTGGGGCTACTCTGCTAACTCCCAGATGAACTTCAGAGACATATCACCGAGTCTCTCCTGCAGGAGTTGATCTACTCTTTGACTCTGAGCGACAGTAAAGGTGTTCTTCCAGTCACCAATCTTACCTGTAATTTAAAAATTAAAAAGAATAACAGACCTGATACCTGTTTACATGTTTCTGCAAACAAGCTACAGTTATGTTGAGTTACCTTTGCGCATGAAATCTCCCTGCATCTTATCTTGTGGCAGAAACTCGTAGTTGGCTTTGGAATCTTTCTTCATGTTCTTAAATGTAGCTTTTTCCACAACTTGCTCAATGGCTGCTTCACTCAGGTTTTTCCCCAAGAAAGTGCAGATCTTAGTTACTGCCGCCTTCAGGTCCTAAAAGAGAAACAGAAGGTCAATAGAGTCAAAGTTTAAATGCTGACAAAGAATTTATTTCTATATTTTCAAGTGAGTGTGGCCCTTTTGAATTCATAGTATTACATGGATTAGAAATGCATCCCATCCCCACACCATTTTTCAGTCCAAGCAACACAAAAATGCTGAACAACCACAAAGAAAACCACATCGTACCAAAATCATGTCCTCATAGGTGAGAAAGAGGATGTTGTACTGGTCTCTCTTTGAATGCCACTCCCTGATGTGGTCAAACCAGGATGATGCTAAAACTGTATGATAGATAGATACATTATTTATCCCCGATAGAGGGTTTGGTTTGGGTTAAAACAGGGGTTTGGGTTAGCAGCAATACACAAATGAACCACACAGTACAAAAATTTGTGCAAAAACAAATGTCAAACATAAGCAGTGGTGGAGAAAGTATTCAGATCGTTTACATGATCAGATGGTTATCTTTTAAAATGTATCAACACTGGACTCTCTGGAGGTTCCTTACCGTTGCCTGTCAGATACGTCTGAAGGAAGTCCTCAAAGCTCTTGGGAGTCTCCAGGTCATCGTAAGCATTACTGAAGTGGTAATAGGAGACAATGTTGTCCTTTGGATTACGCATCACGTAGATAATCTGACAAAAAAAATAAAATTAACCAATACATACCATTCTCCAATCGATGCCAAACTCCACACAAAGTAAGTATGTAAAGCTTTTTGAGTTTTCCTCGTAGGATTGGACTTCCATAACATACTGACCTTTGCCTTCTTGTCCTTTAGTCCCGGAGGCATGAGAGCCGGGGTGAGGTGAGAGGTGAAGAGCCGTGGAGAGGGTCGTAGAGCGTAATCTTGTTGAACATCCCTGTACTCCAGCCACGGCATATATTCAGAGTTGTTTGGATATTCATGCAGACCCCCCTCTAACTCATAGATGGAGATGATGACCTGTTGAGTCCATATAGTACCTGTGTTGGGTGGTGGGGTTGGTGTGGGGGGTATGTTATGAGACATCATTTATGATCAGTAAATCTGTTCCCAGCTATGGACAAAACCTTTAATGCAAATAATGTGATACAGAAAACTTTGTCTCACTCACCTGACTTTGGATATGTGACGAGGAGTACATCACTATCTCGAATTTCAAAGCTCTGGAGTGAATCGATGTGTTCTGGAATTGTGGAATTGACTAGAAAGTTGTAGTTTTTATACCTGCAGAGATGGTCTGTGATCTGCTCCATGTTATTTTTGAACCAAACAGAACTATGAAAGAAATGTTCACGACCAGAGTAGAACAGGACACGGGCAGCTGGACTCTGGACTTTGAGTTGTGCATGTTGGCTTCTTCATGAATCTTATATCTGGAATAATAGGTACAGCTGGGTACACACTGCCAACAACAGTAAGCCTGAAATATAACAGTGTTTTTCCCATGGTCTAAAAACTCCTCTGGAGTCGATCTAGTAATATAACTTTAGGACGCCAAAAAGCACAGTCTCAAAACTAATTTGCATGCTTTGCATTGCAAATACTATTAATGTACTATGTTGTTACTTCACTTGAATGTTCCAGCTTCACTGTGCAGAATAATGTCCTGAGCAGAGACACAAGAAGGATGTTTTCATTTTCATCTGCTGATGGAGGAACGTTTTTCTTGCTTCCCCTTAGTTTAAGCGTGGACCTATAAGCTTAATTCTTGTCACAACAAAACTAGTTGGGAGGCCGACGGTGGTTTAAAAAGCAACTCACACAAGTGTGACCCAGTGCACATGCACATAAATCAGCATCATGGATTTGGGATTTTTCTTTTTTTGACATATTTATTTCTTTTTAAATTTATCATAGCATTATCAAAAAAATAAATCACAAATGTAGCAGCAGAAATGAGACAAAAAACAATAAAGACATTTTATGTATTATTATCTGAAAAAAAGAACAATGAGTAGATTATATATACAGTATGTTATATATATATATATATATATATATATATATATATATATATATATATATATATAGAAAAAGATCTTAAAAACATTTTTCTAATACAAAATAATCAGTATTGTGCTCTGCTCTTATTTATAAGACACTGATTATAGTAAATCACACTGATTGAATAATTGGAAATGGCATTTCTAGTGTTAAGTAGTAATTTTATCATTCACTTACAATTATTCTTAATACGATGTATTACTGAATGATACATATAATGCATTATGTATAGACTTAAATGATGTTTGATGCTGATCAATGATTTACAGTTATTGAATCTTAATACATTGACATGAATCAGTTAGCAATAAAGGCACATTGAATGCACTATGAATGAAGTAGGCTAATTGTTTCTGTTCACTGAGCACTACTGTATTATACAATAATCAGTATTGTGCTCTGCTCTTATTTATAAGACACTGATTATAGTAAATCACACTGATTGAATAATTGGAAATGGCATTTCTAGTGTTAAGTAGTAATTTTATCATTCACTTACAATTATTCTTAATACGATGTATTACTGAATGATACATATAATGCATTATGTATAGACTTAAATGATGTTTGATGCTGATCAATGATTTACAGTTATTGAATCTTAATACATTGACATGAATCAGTTAGCAATAAAGGCACATTGAATGCACTATGAATGAAGTAGGCTAATTGTTTCTGTTCACTGAGCACTACTGTATTATACAATTTGTTTCTCTTTAATTTTTGGTTTTTCATCCACTTCATCAAAATGAATTTCCATTTCAGTTTTTCTTTCTTTCTTCATCTCCTTCTCTGGATAAAATGGGGTCTCCAGGATAGCTTTGTTTTCCTCTGATGTCAGCCGACCTTCACACAGGAAGTCATGGATCTTCTGCCATGAGTCCAACTCTGAGTGCCAAAGTGCAGTTCTGGCTCTGATGAACTGAGAGACTTCAGATTTGCTGCCTTTGGCCAGACTTATGCTGTCCTTACAGATGAAGAAGATATCCATGCCGAGGAAAAGAGCATTGAGCCCGATGAGCCCGGCCCTGGCTGACTTAGAGAGAGCAAGAGGCCCTTTGACTGCTGCCTGTCCGATATCTGGGATATCTGCTGCCACCCTGGGCACGTTACGTAATGCTTTTCCTTCCTGCACTGCCACTTTGCCAGCACTTGCAATCAGCTCTTCACTTTTTAACATCTTAACAGCAGAGGCAGCATCAACAATAGAATCAATGCCTTTTCCAATTGCACCAGCTTTACCAAGCACCTTGCCAACTCCCACAACCACATCTATCTGGCTTGTTTCCTCTTTGATCTCGACCTTCAGACAATCCTGCAGATCCTGCACATCCTCCATGAAGCTCTGGAAGACTTCACTGGCTTTCTTCTGTTGTGTATGGTTTACTCCAATCTCTGTGGCAGTGGTGACAGCACTGTTGACTCCGCTGGTAATTCCCAGCCCTACCCCAGTCATTGTCAGCACTAAAGACGCTCCAGCTGTTACAGGAATTAATGCCAAACCAATGATGGAAAGCACACCTCCAACTGCCCCCACTGAGCTGCCGGCCACACTGGAGATCCTTGCCCCCGTGTTCATCCTGTCTAGCTGAACAGCATTCTCCTCCAGGTCTTTTAGGAACTGCAGCATCTGGGGCTGTCGCTCGCTGAACTTATCGATGAAGACAGAACACGGTTTGTCCTGATACAAGAACACCGTACGGAAGCTCTGGTTCATCCTGATGAAGAGAAAATCAAGAAAGAATAAATAGGATCGCACATCTCAAAATGTTAGAATGTTACTTTAAAATTCAATATGAAAATATTATATTTGGGATCTGTTTTGTTATTGCAAGAAACAATATAATCCACATAAAAGTGAAATAAGCAGCAATATTTGATTAAATAAATTACAAAATATACTAAGGTATTAACCCCTGCTGGACAAGACCCATAACCTAAGGTGCTGTATTCACTATCAAAAAGTTCCTTATAGAAATCATTAATTTGAGTTATGAATAATTTTGCCTCTAATTTCCTTTAGTTGCACTAAAAAACAGCCATGTTGCTGTGTCCCTAGCTCCTCTTCAACTTTGTATTTTCCTGTTTTATTTTCTTATGTATTTTTGTTTGTTTGAATCTTTTTTATAGCCTATGTATATGTATTAGCTTTGTTGGAGGGAGCCTGGGATCTTACATATACATTGCCAACGACTGCTTCTTTGTATTGTTGTGCATATGACAATAAAGAACTTCATTGCTAGCAGCTCTGTGAGGCTGTACTTAGGCACGGCAGCTCTTTGAGCCAATTGCTAACGTCAGCATGCTAACATGCTCACAATGACAATGCTTACCTGCTGATGGCAGGCAGGTATAATGTTAACCATGTTCATCATCTTAGTTTAGAGTGTTAGCAATGCTAAGGTTGGCTAATTAGCTCTAGACATACAATACATCTGAGGTTGATGGGAATGTTATTGTTTTTTTGCAGAAATTTGGTCATAAATCAAAGTATTGGAAATTTTTTATGTTTGACCTCTTGGTGGCGGTAGAGAAAAGCTCAGAGGATAACAAAGTCATTAGCATTTCTCCTCTGGGGAACAAGTTGTGCACATGTTGTGCCGACCCATGCCGTAAACAAGAAAACAAGCTAATAATTGTTTTTGCTACATTTACATTACATTCACTAATAACATCTAGCATCTGTGTTGACATGACATTTGGAGCCAAAATACATACGTGGCTAAATCATACCTGATTTCATCGAGCTGATTAATGTGATGAAGCATCCTTTGTATGTCATCTTCAGACAGATCCACATCGAGGTCCACCAGAGATTCATCATTCATCTCCAGGCAAAAGTCACTTAAGGAGCTATGAAACAAAATTAGTTAATAAAACAGATCTTTATTTTGCAAAATGTCCATTTCATTTAGAAGAAATTAAATTTACCTTTTCTCTAACTTCTCACAGATTTTCTGGGTGGTCTTTATGTGTTTGTCCAGCTGATATGCCAGCACTTCCACATTCTGAAGTTTGGGAAGAAAGAAGACGCTTGCATCTCTTTTAAACTCGAGGAGATGAGGGCAGATTATCCGTGCAGCAGAGATGACAACATGAACATGTTCAGGACTGATCCCTTCTGGCAGATGTAACACCTGATTCTGCTCCATGAACACATGAAGTGAGGTGACCGCAAGATTCTCCACAGCATCCAGGAAGCAGTTGAGCTTCTCCAGGCCTCTCAGAGTGTCCTTCAGCACAGCAGCCAGCTCCGTCTCCAGCTCTGCACGCCTGCTGTCTGCAGTCACCTGGGTCACCTTGCTCTTCATATATTCCCAAAAGGCCTTACCTTTGTTCTTTGACTGTCTAACATGGCTGATGCTTAGGTCGATGTTGTCAGCCCTGTCTTTGATGTCCTTCATCATTTCCAACTCTGTCTCCCTCCCAAGCATCCATTTGGGGTTCCTGTCACAGAATTCTCTGACTGTGTCGATGTAGATGAGGGTATCTGCGGTGTAGCAGCACAAGGCCTCCTGGAGTTCCTTTCTGTAACAAAACATCATCCAGTTTGTGAGATTTCAAAACAAGTTGTTGTGGTGGAGTTGGTCTCACATTACAAAACCCTAGGTTTGTTCTGTGACAGTTTGGGACAGTGATCTGGCAGTAACCACTAAATAAAACCTAGCAAAGGCCCCTGGCCTACTGGGTCCCCGGGCCAACGGCTTCTGTTTGAAATGATTGTTAAAAGGTCCCGTGACATGGTGCTCTTTGGATGCTAATGTTAAAAAACCTCATAAAGTGACATTTTCATGCCATGGGACCTTTAACATTTATTGGTGGAAAGTCACAGAGCTCAGTTGAAAGTTTAGATGTCTTCTTTGTTTGTTTGCTTGCTTTACCCCTAAACCTTATAAACATCTCTTATTATCAAGTATCTGACAACCAAATCCATATGTTGTTGTTTATATTACAGCTTCACAGCATACTGAGGTTACAGTAATATTTAAAAAAAGCACAATAGTATTAGTAAAGTTTAAAACAGCCAAGGAGCAATGCAAAATGACTACAAAGTGACACAAAGACTAAAAACTACTACAAAGCGACACAGTGAGAAATTAAGGAGTTGTAGGATAATCAACAGGTTGGAAAAGAAGGAAAAAATATGTATACTTTGGATATTTTAATTCATGTCTTCATATGTTCCTGTGATCTTTTTTACTTGTGAAATATTTATTTTGAGGGCTACAAAGTTATTCAGATAAAACACGAAAAGGTCATAATCCATAGATAATAACCATTAACATTGCTTTGTTTTATGGGTCACAAGTCAAACATTAAACCACTGCTCTTCATAATTCAGGGTGTGTGTGAGTGTTTTTCGTAGCATTTATACGATTCGGCCCGAAGATGTGACCAGAGCACAAATGGTTTATCAATGGGTTTAAGGTTTAAGGCAACGGTAGGACCCATGTGGCTCTTTAGCCCCTCTCCAGTGGCTCCCTGTGGTTTTGACAAAGAATCATATGGAAATGAATAGCAGTTATTCTATTATTTTAATTTTCATTTATTATTGTTGTAGGCCTAACGTGATTCTTACATCCACATTTAGGCTACATAACAAATGTAGGTAAAATTGGTAGGATCAAACATTATAAGATAATGAGGTCAAGGTTTCAAAAAACTTCATTCTTTTGCCATCTTTAGGCGGTGTTCTACATATTCTTTGGGAACAATAATGTGCAGTATTTTATATTTGATATGGCTGTGAAGGTTCATAGTAGGCTATCCAAGGAAGGTTACATTCAGGGGCACCTGGACTTAGTCAAGGTTCTTGAAGACGCATTTCATGAACTGAGGGAGTCCCTCGGATGAGAGACGAAACGTCTTCAAAAACCTTCAAATCAGTTGCTCTTGAATTTATTACCTTATATTTTACAAATCATCAAATCATTTTTACAGTGATGATTTAGGCTAATCAATGGTTGACATACCGAAAGCTAAAAATTGCTTACTTCTCTACAATTCAAAAATTTCCTTCGGGATGAATAAAGTATCTATCTATCTATCTATCTATAATATGGATTTCTACATTCCTATTTAATACTACAAAAGACAATCTGCACTCACTGTTAAATCCACTTAAATGTCAGATATGTTGAACATCTTCATAATATAATGTATATTGGGGTTTCAGGCATTCAAAGATCTGTCTCCTAATAGTAGCCCAGCCTACTTATTTTACCTTAGTTGACACTTTTCTGTCACTACAGACTTTCTCTCATTTCTGTGCAAAAGCAGCTCAACTATTTAAACTCTTTACCTTGCAGCGGACATGTTTCTCCTCTCGGTTCGTTGTTTCAGTTCCTTATTGTGGCCTCACCGTATTATAAATAAATAAAAATAGATCAAAATTGGACATCTGATCGTTATATCGCTCGCTCGCAACTCATGTGTTGACTGAATCTGCTAAAATCCCTTACTGAGACTGTTGAAGAATTTTGTTGCCAAAACGTCGACAGCTCACTGTTTGGTTTCGTTTTCCTTTCTCCACATCAGCAGGCTGAACCACCACACCATGTCTGTAGGCTACTTTACTCATGCAGGCTCGGTAGGCGGATGTTTTTTTTTATTTAGGAACCTTATTCTGAAACAGTTTTTGCAACCATAGCATTGGGTCGAGCTGATTTCCTGATGCTGCCTTCAGGTCCTGTCGGAAATATACACGTTAGGCCTACCAGATGATAGGACCCAAAGATTGAAGTGAGTGTGCTTACGACTGTAAAACACTTATACTTGAGTATTTCCTTTTAATGCTAAATTAGACTTCTATTCTATTCAGAGGAAAATATTACTTTTCACACTGCTACATTTATTTGACAACTACGATTAATAGCCTACTCTGCAGTTTCGATATAGGCTACAAAACCTCGCAATCATTTCATAAAGAGGCATTGCTACAGATGAATCACCCCACAGTAAATAAACTAGTTGATCTAGCTGTAGGCTACCTTTTAAAATATGTCAGTGTAGCATGTTGTGGTAATACAGTATGAAGGACACAGAGCCATGTTCTATGGAGAATATTAACATTTGTTGTGTTTACGGAAATGTTCCTCTCTACTTACAAAATACACAGATGGTCCCTTTCACTGAAGAGTGAAGTGAATTACAGACTTTCTCATAAAAATAAATTCTTATTTAGCTAATACACAAAACAGACATCTGTGCATGTTGAATCAGCTGTTTTGAGGAAAAGAGGTGGAAGAAGAGGAAAGCAAAACGTATACCTGGAACAGCTAGCAAGCCCTCTTTCATATTACAAAATGTATAGCCCTCTCAATTTGATTTCTTTGTTTCCTCCTTGGAAAGTACAAGCTCAGGCCCAGAGCTGCTGACATCACTCATTAAGAAGACAATGGAGAATTGTAGAAAGGCAGGGGCAGATAAAGTGCATGAGACAAGATAGAGTGCTGGATTTCTTTTTTTTTCCTGTCCCAGTCAAACCTTTAACAAATGCTGCCTCCTCTCTAGAGCACACAAGTACAAGAGTTGCAGCTGCTCAGTCAACAGTTGGAATACATGAGAGAACAGGGAAGAGGATGTTTCCATATTTCGCCAGATCACTGAGCTCCTTGTCCCCGAAGGCTTCTCATGGGCAAATCACTGTGATGTCTGTGCCAAGATCCTCCATGCCAGAGATGTCGTCTCTGAATCTGAATATGTTAGACAAAAAAGATCTGATAAGTACAAACTGAGAGACACAAGTTTTTAAATGGCAAATAAAGAAAATAGTGTGTGTGTGTGTGTGTGTGTGTGTGTGTGTGTGTGTGTGTGTGTGTGTGTGTGTGTGTGTGTGTGTGTGTGTGTGTGTGTGTGTGTGAGAGAGAGAGAGAGAGAGATCTTAAATCCATCTCTCCCCTTCTAGCCAGGTTTAGGCACCTTGCTCCTGTAGGTGCGCATGGCCCTCTACTTGAATCTGGGAGGTGCCTTCTTGTCAGAGCGAAATACAACAGCTGTGTCTGACATTTTGATTAGTTACTGAAAAAGAAGTAAGAACAAAAATACATGAGATGTAACTCTCAGTTCTTCTAAACCTTTCCTTTTCCCACTGCTTTGTATTAAATTCAATTTAAAGATTCATATTATATTGCCGTGCACTGTAACTTCTATTTAATTGTGTTTATATTTCCTTTTGATTATTTGATATCTCGTCTTAATGCATTTTTAAGTCTTATATTGAAAGGTGCTACAAATAACATGCCTTTCCTCTGGAGATTCATCGCTTACCATCAACCAATAACCTCCCCAGGTGTCATTACAGTCAAATCAAAAGCTTGTCAACATCTAGACATAACACCAAAGCATAAATGCATTAAGCATTGATTAAAATATTTTTGTTACCAGAGTTAGTAACTCCTCTGGGTTCATCCAAATCCATCAAATAAAAAGTGGACATTATAAAGAAATACAGACCCGGCCTCGAGCAGTGCCAACAAGAAGGCATATTTATTTCTTTTTATTTCATCATAGCATTTTCAAAAAAATAAATCACAAATGTAGCAGCAGAAATGAGACAAAAACCAATAAAGACATTTTATCTATTATTATCTGAAAAAAAAAGAACGGTGAGTAGATTTTTAAGGTGCTTTTTCTATATATATACAGTACAGGCCAAAAGTTTGGACACACCTTCTCACTCAATGCGTTTTTTTATTTATTTTCATGACTATTTACATTGTAGATTCTCACTAAAGGCATCAAAACTATGAATGAACACATATGGAATTATGTACTTAACAAAAAAGTGTGAAATAACTGAAAACATGTCTTATATTTTAGATTCTTCTAACTTTTTTTTATTATTAAGGGATAAAATTCCACTAATTAACCCTGACAAAGCACACATGTGAAGTGAAAACCATTTCAGGTGACTACCTCATGAAGCTCATTGAGAGAACACCAAGGGTTTGCAGAGTTATCAAAAAAAGCAAAGGGTGACTACTTTGAGGAATCTAAAATATAAGACATGTTTTCAGTTATTTCACACTTTTTTGTTAAGTACAGAATTCCATATGTGTTCATTCATAGTTTTGATGCCTTCAGTGAGAATCTACAATGTAAATAGTCATGAAAATAAAGGAAATGCATTGAATGAGAAGGTGTGTCCAAACTTTTGGCCTGTACTGTGTGTGTATATACAGTGCCTTGCGAAAGTATTCGGCCCCCTTGAACGTTTCGACCTTTTGCCACATTTCAGGCCTCAAACATAAAGATATAAAACTGTAATTTTTTGTGAAGAATCAACAACAAGTGGGTCCCAATTATGAAGTGGAACGAAATTCATTGGCTATTTCAAACTTTTTTAACAAATAAAAACTGGAAAAAGTGGGCGTGCAAAATTATTCAGCCCCTTTACTTTCAGTGCAGCAAACTCTCTCCAGAAGTTCAGTGAGGATCTCTGAATGATCCAATGTTGACCTAAATGACTAATGATGATAAATAGAATCCAGCTGTGTGTAATCAAGTCTCCGTATAAATGCACCTGCTCTGTGATAGTCTCAGAGGTCCGTGTAAAGCGCAGAGAGCATCATGAAGAACAAGGAACACACCAGGCAGGTCCGAGATACTGTTGTGGAGAAGTTTAAAGCCGGATTTGGATACAAAAAGATTTCCCAAGCTTTAAACATCCCAAGGAGCACTGTGCAAGCGATAATATTGAAATGGAAGGAGTATCAGACCACTACAAATCTACGAAGACCCGGCCGTCCCTCTAAACTTTCAGCTCATACAATGAGAAGACTGATCAGAGATGCAGCCAAGAGGCCCATGATCACTCTGGATGAACTGCAGAGATCTACAGCTGAGGTGGGAGACTCTGTCCATAGGACAACAATCAGTCGTATACTGCACAAATCTGGCCTTTATGGAAGAGTGGCAAGAAGAAAGCCATTTCTTAAAGATATCCATATAAAGTGTCGTTTAAAGTTTGCCAAAAGCCACCTGGGAGACACACCAAACATGTGGAAGAAGGTGCTGTGGTCAGATGAAACCAAAATCAAACTTTTTGGCAACAATGCAAAACGTTATGTTTGGCGTAAAAGCAACACAGCTCATCACCCTGAACACACCATCCCCACTGTCAAACATGGTGGTGGCAGCATCATGGTTTGGGCCTGCTTTTCTTCAGCAGGGACAGGGAAGATGGTTAAAATTGATGGGAAGATGGATGGAGCCAAATATAGGACCATTCTGGAAGAAAACCTGATGGAGTCTGCAAAAGACCTGAGACTGGGACGGAGATTTGTCTTCCAACAAGACAATGATCCAAAACATAAAGCAAAATCTACAATGGAATGGTTCACAAATAAACATATCCAGGTGTTAGAATGGCCAAGTCAAAGTCCAGACCTGAATCCAATCTAGAATCTGTGGAAAGAACTGAAAACTGCTGTTCACAAACGCTCTCCATCCAACCTCACTGAGCTCGAGCTGTTTTGCAAGGAGGAATGGGCAAAAATGTCAGTCTCTCGATGTGCAAAACTGATAGAGACATACCCCAAACGACTTACAGCTGTAATCGCAGCAAAAGGTGGCGCTACAAAGTATTAACTTAAGGGGGCTGAATAATTTTGCACGCCCAATATTTCAGTTTTTTATTTGTTTAAAAGGTTTGAAATATCCAATAAATTTTGTTCCACTTCATGATTGTGTCCCACTTGTTGTTGATTCTTAACAAAAAATTACAGTTTTATATCTTTATGTTTGAGGCCTGAAATGTGGCAAAAGGTCGAAAAGTTCAAGGGGGCCGAATACTTTCGCAAGGCACTGTATATATAGAAAAAGGACCTTAAAACCATTTTTTTAATACAAAATAATCAGTGTTGTGCTCTGCTCTTATTTATAAGACACTGATTATAGTCAATCACACTGATTGAATAATTGGAAATGGCATTTCTAGTGTTAAGTAGTAATTTTATCATTCACTTACAATTATTCTTAATACAATGTATTACTGAATGATACATATAATGCATTACGTATAGACTTAAATTATGTTTGATGCTGATCAATGATTTACAGTTATTGAATCTTAATACATTTTTTACAGTTTTATTGACATGAATTAGTTAGCATAAAGGCACATTGAATGCACTATGAATGAAGTAGGCTAATTGTTTCTGTTCTTTCTTTCTTCATCTCCTTCTCTGGATAAAATGGGGTCTCCAGGATAGCTTTGTTTTCCTCTGATGTCAGCTGACCTTCACACAGGAAGTCATGGATCTTCTGCCATGAGTCCAACTCTGAGTGCCAAAGTGCAGTTCTGGCTCTGATGAACTGAGAGACTTCAGATTTGCTGCCTTTGGCCAGATTGATGCTGTCCTTACAGATGAAGAAGATATCCATGCCGAGGAAAAGAGCATTGAGCCCGATGAGCCCGGCCCTGGCTGACTTAGAGAGAGCAAGAGGCCCTTTGACTGCTGCCTGTCCGATATCTGGGATATCTGCTGCCACCATGGGCACATTACGTAATGCTTTTCCATTCTGCACTGCCACTTTGCCAGCACTTGCAATCAGCTCTTCACTTCCTAACATCTTAACATCAGAGGCACCATCAACAACTGAATCAATGCCTTTTCCAATAGCACCAGCTTTACCAAGCACCTTGCCAACTCCCACAACCACATCTATCTGGCTTGTCTCCTCTTTGATCTCGAACTTCAGACAATCTTGCAGATCCTGCACATCCTCCATGAAGCTCTGGAAGACTTCACTGGCTTTCTTCTGTTGTGTATGGTTTACTCCAATCTCTGTGGCAGTGGTGACAGCACTGTTGACTCCGCTGGTAATTCCCAGCCCTAACCCAGTCATTGTCAGCACTAAAGATGCTCCAGCTGTTACAGGAATTAATGCCAAACCAATGATGGAAAGCACACCTCCAACTGCCCCCACTGAGCTGCCGGCCACACTGGAGATCCTTGCCCCCGTGTTCATCCTGTCTAGCTGAACAGCATTCTCCTCCAGGTCTTTTAGGAACTGCAGCATCCGGGGCTGTCGCTCGCTGAACTTATCGATGAAGCTAGTACATGGTTTGTCCTGATACAAGAACACCGTACGGAAGCTCTGGTTCATCCTGATGAAGAGAAAATCAAGAAACAAGAAAGAATAAATAGGATCGCACGTCTCAAATGTTACTTTAAAATTCAATATGAAAATATTATATTTGGGATCTGTTTTGCTATTACAAGAAGCAATGTAATCCACATAAAAGTGAAATAAGCAGCAATATTTGATTAAATAAAATTACAAAATATACTAAGGTATTAACCCCTGCTGGACAAGACCCATAACCTAAGGTGCTGTATTCACTATCAAAAAGTTCCTTATAGAGATCATTAATTTGAGTTATGAATAATTTTGCCTCTAATTTCCTTTAGTTGCACTAAAAAACAGCCATGTTGCTGTGTCCCTAGCTCCTCTTCAACTTTGTATTTTCCTGTTTTATTTTCTTATGTATTTTTGTTTGTTTGAATCTTTTTTATAGCCTATGTATATGTATTAGCTTTGTTGGAGGGAGCCTGGGATCTTACATATACATTGCCAACGACTGCTTCTTTGTATTGTTGTGCATATGACAATAAAGAACTTCATTGCTAGCAGCTCTGTGAGGCTGTACTTAGGCACGGCAGCTCTTTGAGCCAATTGCTAACGTCAGCATGCTAACATGCTCACAATGACAATGCTCACCTGCTGACGGCAGGCAGGTATAATGTTAACCATGTTCATCATCTTAGTTTAGAGTGTTAGCATGCTAAGGTTGGCTAATTAGCTCTAGAGTCTAGACATACAATACATCTGAGGTTGATGGGAATGTTATTGGTTTTTGCAGGAATTTAGTCATAAATCAAAGTATTGGAAAAATGTTATGTTTGACCTCTTGGTGGTGGTAGAGAAAAGCTCAGAGGATAACCAAATTCATTAGCATTTCTCCTCTTGGGAACAAGTTGTGCACATGTATTTGTATTTTTGTATTTATTATAAGGATCCCCATTAGCTGACGCCTAGACGACCAGCTAGTCTTCCTGGGGTCCAAAACAACATTTAATCAGACAATATTAAAACATTTCATAACATATACTGATAAGAAAAAAAAAAATTAAACAAAGAAAATATATACAATATCTGCTTACAAAACTAGATAACAAGAAGAAAAATTACAATTATAATAAAATGAAAACAATAACAAACAGAATAAAGAAATATCTTGAAAACAAAGGTATATATTACATGGCTAACATTAAGGTAGATCACATTAAAATAGACGCAAATCAAACATTTTTTCTCCACACAATCAGAAACGTCATGATAAGTAATTTAAATGAAGATAAGATTTGACTTTCTTTTTAAAATATACCTTTCCTGTAATAAAACAAATGTTACTTGGAATTTTATTCCACATAGAACTTGCTCTATAAATGAAAGTTTTTTTCAAGTTATTAGATTTTGGCAAAGGTAAAGTCATCTGCCCCTTACTGTCTCCTCTTGTTAAATAGGTATGGATATCTGAACTGTAAGTTATGCTATCAAAAATAAATGATGGTGTCTGAGTTTGAATAACAGAGTACAACAAAGTAAGCACAGTGGCCAATAGTCTTTTTTTCAACACTCAACCATTTAAGACGTTCATGCATTTTAACAACATTGGACCTAGAATTGCACTTCAGAACAAGTCTGACAGCTTTGTTTTGTGCTACTTGAAGTTTTCTAAGTAGGGTTTTTGAAGAAGATGACCAGATTACTGAGCAATAATCCAAGTGGCAGAGAACTAAAGAGCAAACAATTTGCCTTAGTAAAAAAGAGGGTAGAAATGGTGAGCATTTCCTTGTGATGGCAACTGCTCTCTGCCCATCTTAGTAACTATATAGTCAATGTGATCTGACCATGACAATGCACTATCAAGCCGTAGTCCTAAAAGCTTAACTTTATTTACTTGTTTTATAGATTGGCCTGCAACTACAAGATTCAATTCAGGCCCATGTGCTAATTTATGTTTAGAGCCAAATATCATACAGACTGTTTTTAATGCATTAAGCGCAAATTTGTTTGATATTATCCAATTAAGTACGATGTTGAGCTCATAACATGTGGATGCGGCATAATGGAGGGTAGAATCATCTGCATACACTGTTACACTTGCTTTCCCAATAGCAAGAGGCAGATCATTGGTGAAAACTGCAAAAAGAAGAGGCCCAATGCAACTCCCCTGTGGAACACCACAGTGTAACGCCTTGCTATTTGAAAAAGTGCCATTGTAATATACTCTGTGATCTACCGGACAGGTAGCTTTTAAATCACAAAATAGCTGAGTGTTTAAAACCATAACAAATAAGTTTACTGATTAAGAGATCGTGATCAATCACATCAAAAGCAGCACTTAAATCTAACAGAACTGTGCCCACAAGCATTGACCGATCAATTGATGTAAGCCAACTATCAGACATTTGTAACATAGCGGTACCAGTAGAGTGACCAGCTCTATATGCATGTTGGAACATAGATGTTAAACCATTTATAGAAAGATAATCTTGAATTTGCACGGACGCATTTTTTTCGAAAAGTTTACTAAGTATAGGCAAGATGCTGATAGGCCTGCTGTTTGGACCATTAAAAGTTTACTTTTTGTCGTTTGGAATAGGAAAAATCTTTCCTCCTTTCCATAATGTTGGACAAACACCACTGATCAAGCTTCTATTAAAAATATGACAGACAGATTTGGAAATGTATGAAGCAGATATTTTCAACAATTTACAGTCTAGGTGGTCAATACCTGCAGGCTTATCATCTTCCAGCGAGTTCAACAATCTCTCTACTTCATCAACATTAATCTCATGAAATTCAAAAGCACAATTTTTACACCTCATGAAACAATTTCTTATAAGCTCTTCTGATTTGTATTTAACAGTAGTGTCCATGTTTTCTCTGGGCTTAGAGGTCTTGTTAATAAAATAATCATTAAAATAATTCTTTAATATGAGGTTTAGTTAAATACTGACCATCTAATTCCACCAAAGTAGCCTGAGCTGTTGTTTTACCCATGATTTAATTCAAAACTTTCCATATTTTTTTACTGTCTTGACCACTTTCAGAAATTTTCTGTTGATAATAACTTTTTTTCTCTATTCATTTTGCAGACCTGATTTCTTAATTTGCGATAATCTTTTATATCATCATGTGCACTGGATAAGACAGCAACATTCTTGGCATCATCTCTCAAAACCATTAGTTTCTTTAATGAATCATCTATCCATGGAGCACTTTTGGCTTTAACAGTAAATTTCTTTAAAGGGGTTATGTCTGTTAGCAATGATCATAAAATAGTCCATGAATATGTTTAAAGCTAGTTCAGCATCCTCAACATCACATACATTAGCCCAAGGAATGATATTCAATTCCCCAAGAAATGCCTCTTGATCAAATTTCTTATAGGATCTAGTAAAAATGATTTTTGCATTAGCTTTAGGCAGCTTCATTCTCCTAGAGACAGCAACAACATTATGGTCACTAATGCATGTTGAAGATTTGACCCCAGTGTGATTAACAGCAATTCTTGTTGGTTGAAATATTAATTGAGATAGTCTGCAGATATTAGCCATAGACAAAAGCCGATTCTTCTGCGGGCAATTCTCAGATAGCCAATCAATATTCAGGTCACCTAGTAAATACACTTCTCTATAGAAGGCTTCCTCTGTAGCCCTATCCAACATGGCACATAAGCAGTCCAAATTCTGTATTGTAGAGCTTGGGGCCCTGTAACAACAGCCAATCAAAATAGGCTTCAAGTGCGGCAGTTGCACCTGAAGCCATATAGCCTAACTGTCATGTAGGTTAAGATCGTAGCGGTTTTTTTTACTGGAAAGTGGTCACGTATATAAATTGCCACCCCTCCACCAAACCTATTTCTATCCTTCCTATATACAGAAAAGCCATCCAGAGCCACATCTGAATCATCAAATGAACAGTCCAAATGAGTCTCTGAAACAGCCAAAACGTCGACCTTATTAGACTGCAAAAAGAGGAACATTTCATAAATTTTATTTCTAAGGCTGCAGATGTTAATGTGTGCCAATACTAAGCATTTAGGTAATTTGTCAATAGACATGTTCAGATGATTTAGTGTAACAGGCAACTATAATCAATAGGTAGCCTACATATGGACTACCTTTATGATCTGCTTGGTCCGTCTGTGAGCTTATCTTGGTCTTTTCTTTGGAAGGCAGGGCGGACAATTAGTTTATCGTACCGCAGAAACGCAACATCTCCTCGCTCCTGTTGTGCCGATCCATGCCGTAAACAAGAAAACAAGCTAATAATTGTTTTTGCTACATGTCTACATTTACATTACATTCGCTAATAACATCTAGCATCTGTGTTGACATGACATTTGGAGCCAAAATACATACGTGGCTAAATCATACCTGATTTCATCGAGCTGATTAATGTGATGAAGCATCCTTTGTATGTCATCTTCAGACAAATCCGCATCGAGGTCCACCAGAGATTCATCATTCATCTCCAGGCAAAAGTCACTTAAGGAGCTATGAAACAAAATTAGTTAATAAAACAGATCTTTATTTTGCAAAATGTGCATTTCATTTAGAAGAAATGTCTGTTTACCTTTTCTCTAACTTCTCACAGATTTTCTGGGTGGTCTTTATGTATTTGTCCAGCTGATATGCCAGCACTTCCACATTCTGAAGTTTGGGAAGAAAGAAGACGCTTGCATCTCTTTTAAACTCGAGGAGATGAGGGCAGATTATCCGTGCAGCAGAGATGACAACATGAACATGTTCAGGACTGATCCCTTCTGGCAGATGTAACACCTGATTCTGCTCCATGAACACATGAAGTGAGGTGACCGCAAGATTCTCCACAGCATCCAGGAAGCAGTTGAGCTTCTCCAGGCCTCTCAGAGTGTCCTTCAGCACAGCAGCCAGCTCCGTCTCCAGCTCTGCACGCCTGCTGTCTGCAGTCACCTGGGTCGCTTTGCTCTTCATATATTCCCAAAAGGCCTTACCTTTGTTCTTTGACTGTCTAACATGGCCGATGCTTAGGTCGATGTTGTCAGCCCTGTCTTTGATGTCCCTCATCATTTCCAACTCTGTCTCCCTCCCAAGCATCCATTTTTGGTTCCTGTCACAGAATTCTCTGACTGTGTCGATGTAGATGAGGGTATCTGCGGTGTAGCAGCACAAGGCCTCCTGGAGTTCCTTTCTGTAACAAAACATCATCCAGTTTGTGAGATTTCAAAACAAGTTGTTGTGGTGGAGTTGGTCTCACATTACAAAACCCTAGGTTTGTTCTGTGACAGTTTGGAACAGAGATCGGGCAGTAACCACTAAATAAAACTAGGGATGGCTGACGCGAAACTGACGTTCCGAAGCTTTGTTGAGATCCCGAAGCGCAGATGTTTCGAAACACGGTCCGAAGCGTGATTCAAAACACCCATGTCACGTGACTACGGCTAAATGAAGCATCGGAGTGTTTCACAAGTGTTTCGACAGGTGGCATGGTCCGCCGAATCAGAGTTTGATTGACAGGGTCTGGAACAGACCACACAATCTCTTGGGTTTTTGTGAGAGGAGTTTGATTTTGAGATAGCGGATTTTTGGTGATATAGTGACATTTATAGTGCGATTTGTTTAGTTATATTTAGGCTTACATTTAAATTTACACATTGACTGATAGGCTAGAGACAGACAGAGTATAGCCTACATACAGTGACACATTAATAGATAGATAGGGCCTACATATATAGCTACATAGATAGATAGATAGATAGATAGATAGATAGATAGATAGATAGATAGATAGATAGATAGATAGATAGATAGATAGATAGATAGATAAAAATGGAAGCTCCATTTTAATTTTAATTCAGAGCCACAAATCAACATCAACACCAGTAGAAACACAAGACAGTTTATGGGAACGTTTTGATGATCGTATCCGTGAAACCAAGATGATACACAATGCTACAGCTGATGCCACAGTGGAAGAGAAAAAATACCTCAACTATGTGTTTTTGCCCAGAACTCATGATCCCCTAATTTACTGGAAAGAGAGAGCAGTAATCTTTCCTCATTTGTATGTCCTTGCTAAAAAATATCTTTGCATGCCAGCAACAAGTGTCCCTTGTGTGAGGATTTTTTCAAAGGCTGGAGACATTATCTGTAAAAAAAAAAAAAAAAAGAAGTAGGCTAAGTCCTTCCACAGCAGAGAAATTTATATTTTGGAATAAAAATCTATAAAAAAGTGAGACATTGTGGCTTGATTTCTTTTATTAATTCATTTTTCATGACCAAATTAACATTATGCACAGTGAGGAGCCTACAAGCTTCACATATTTTTTTTAATGGCTCGTTGTCAAGGTTGTTTCAGATCAACACCTGCAAGTGACCACTAGGTGTCATTGTTGAGACGGGTGTCGGATTGTTTCGAAGCCTCGACACAATATGGCACTTTTGCTTCAACTGTTTCATTGTTTCACGAAGCCTCGATCTGCCCACCACTAAATAAAACCTAGCAAAGGCCCCTGGCCTACTGGGTCCCCGGGCCAAAGGCTTCTGTTTGAAATGATTGTTAAAAGGTCCCATGACATGGTGCTCTTTGGATGCTAATGTTAAAAAAACTCATAAAGTGACATTTACATGCCATGGGACCTTTAACATTTCTTGGTGGAAAGTCACAGAGCTCAGCTGAAAGTTTAGATGTCTTCTTTGTTTGTTTGCTTTACCCCTAAACCTTATAAACATATCTATCTTAGACTTTACTCTTATCAACTATCTGACAACCAAATCCAGTTGTTTGTTGTAATATTTAAATAAAGCACAATAGTATTAGTAAAGTTTAAAACAGCTGAGGAGCAATGCAAAATGACTACAAAGTGACACAAAGACAAAAAACTACTACATAGAGACACAGTGAGAAATTAAGGAGTTGTAGGATAATCAACAGGTTGGAAAAGAAGGAAAAGATATGTATACTTTGGATATTTTAATTCATGTCTTCATATGTTCCTGTGATCTTTTTTTTTTACTTGTGAAATATGTATTTTGAGGGCTACAAAGTTATTCAGATAAAACACGAAAAAGGTCATAATCCATAGATAACAACCATTAACATTGCTTTGTTTTATGGGTCACAAGCCAAACATTAAACCACTGCTCTTCATAATTCAGGGTGTGTGTGAGTGTTTTTTGTAGCATTTACACGATTTGGCCCGAAGATGTGACCAGAGCACAAATGGTTTATCAATGGGTTTAAGGTTTAAGGTAGCAGTAGGACCCATGTGGCTCTTTAGCCCCTCTCCAGTGGCTGTGGTTTTGACAAAGAATCATATGGAAATTAATAGCGGTTATTCTATTATTTTAGTTTTCATTTATTGTTGTTGTAGGCCTAACGTGATTCTTACATCCCCATTTAGGCTACATAACAAATGTAGGTAAAATTGGTAGGATCAAATTATAATTATAATTTCAGAAAACTTCATTCTTTTGCCATCTTTAGGCGGTGTTCTACATATTCTTTGGGAACAATAATGTGCAGTATTTTGCACTTACAATAAAGATCTGTCTCCTAATAGTAGCCCAGCCTACTTATTTTACCTTAGTTGACACTTTGCTGTCACTACAGACTTTCTCTCATTTCTGTGCAAAAGCAGCTCAACTATTTAAACTCTTTACCTTGCAGCGGACATGTTTCTCCTCTCGGTTCGTTGTTTCAGTTCCTTATTGTGGCCTCACCTTATTACCTGTGTGGTTTTTAAATAAAAATAGATCAAAATTGGACATCTGATCGTTATATCGCTCGCTCGCAACTCATGTGTTGACTGAATCTGCTAAAATCCCTTACTGAGACTGTTGAAGAATTTTGTTGCCAAAACGTCGACAGCTCACTGTTTGGTTTCGTTTTCCTTTCTCCACATCAGCAGGCTGAACCACCACACCATGTCTGTAGGCTACTTTACTCATGCAGGCTCGGTAGGCGGATGTTTTTTTTAATTTAGGAACCTTATTCTGAAACTGTTTTTGCAACCATAGCATTGGGTCGAGCTGATTTCCTGATGCTGCCTTCAGGTCCTGTCGGAAATATACACGTTAGGCCTACCAGATGATAGGACCCAAAGATTGAAGTGGCTGTGCTTACGACTGTAAAACACTTATACTTGAGTATTTCCTTTTAATGCTAAATTAGACTTCTACTTCCATTCTACATTTATTTGACAAATATGATTAATAGCCTACTCTGCAGTTTCGATATAGGCTACAAAACCTCGCAATCATTTCATAAAGAGGCATTGCTACAGATGAATCACCCCACAGTAAATAAACTAGTTGATCTAGCTGTAGGCTACCTTTTAAAATATGTCAGTGTAGCATGTTGTGGTAATACAGTATGAAGGACACAGAGCCATGTTCTATGGAGAATATTAACATTTGTTGTGTTTACGGAAATGTTCCTCTCTACTTACAAAATACACAGATGGTCCCTTTCACTGAAGAGTGAAGTGAATTACAGACTTTCTCATAAAAATAAATTCTTATTTAGCTAATACACAAAACAGACATCTGTGCATGTTGAATCAGCTGTTTTGAGGAGAAGAGGTGGAAGAAGAGGAAAGCAAAACATATACCTGTTTTTCTACAAAATGTATAGCCCTCTCAATTGGATTTCTTTGTTTCCTCCGTGGAAAGTACAAGTTCAGGTCCAGAGCTGCTGACATCACTCATTAAGAAGACAATGGAGAATTGTAGAAAGGCAGGGGCAGATAAAGTGCATGAGACAAGATAGAGTGCTGGATTTCTTTTCTTTTTTCCTCCAGGTGAAACCTTTAACAAATGCTGCCTCCTCTCTAGAGCACACAAGTACAAGAGTTTCATCTGCTCAGTCAACAGTTGGAGAACAGAGAAGAAGATTAAACAATTCCATATTTCGCCAGATCGCTGAGCTCCTTGTCCCCGAAGGCTTCCCATAAATCACTGTGATGTCTGTGCCAAGATCCTCCATGCCAGGGATGTTGTCTCCGAATGAAAAGATCTGATAAGTATAAACTGAGAGACACAAGTTTTTAAATGGCAAATAAAGAAAATATTGTGTGTGTGTGTGTGTGTGTGTGTGTCTTTTTATATTCCTTTTGATTATTTGATATCTCGTCTTAATGCATTTTTAAGTCTTATGTGCAGCACTTTGGATGGCCTTGCTACAAAGGTGCTACAAATAACATGCCTTTCCTCTGGAGATTCATCTCTTACCATCAACCAATAACCTCCCCAGGTGTCATTACAGTCAAATCAAAAGCTTGTCTAGACATAAGCAACATCTAGACATAACACCAAAGCATAAATGCATTAAGCATTGATTAAACATTTTTTTGTTACCAGAGTTAGTAACTCCTCTGGGTTCATCCAAATCAAGTAAAAAATGGACATTATAAAGAAATAGAGACCTGGCCTCGAGCAGTGCCAACAAGAAGGCCGGCCCAGCACAAAGAAATATTTCTTTATGAAGGCTCCTCAGTATGAATCTCAAATCTCAATTCAGCACCTTTTTAGTCATGATACACAAAGGAAACTATAATAGCCATCATTCTGTCTGTCTTCTCTTCTCTGAAGCATTCCTTCACACCAAAGCAGTAAAAGCCTCCCTGTCCCGGAGCTCAGAAAATTCAAGTTTCATCTTACCTTTAAGTGTTTTTTGGTGCTGTGTGTGATAAGCCTGGCTTGTTTCTTGCTTGTGGTGTTCCTCTGTCTGATGTTCCCTTTTTTAAAGTCCTCCGAGCAGCTAATCCCCTCAGATGTTCTGTCTTTGTTTCATGTCCCAGCTGTGCTCTGTCCTCTTCCGTACCAGCTCAGCCACAATGGATGGGATAAAGGAGAACCAGATAGAAATACAAGGTGTATTTCAAGTAACTGTAGATATATATATATATATATATATATATATATATATATATATATATATATATATATATATATATATATATATATATATCTGTCGATGTGAACTGAATTGAATGACGGAGGTTTTTATTCATTGGCAAGAGTGAGTGACAGTAATTAGCATGACTATCAAGTTGAAGCCAAAAATCTGATGAAAGATACTATATTGTATAAAAATAAAAATAGTAATACAGTACATGCATGGCACATAAAATTAGAAAAAAGAAAACACCATACATGGGTGTTACATTGACAGTCATTGCACTGATGCATAGCAGCAGCAATTCCATTTCCCTAAGCTGTCCTGATTGAATTGCAAGGACAAAAACAACAAGGTAAGAGTCAAACAGAGTCAAACACTGTTCTTCTTTGGAGGTATAATTAGTAAAGCAATGTGGAGAATACACATGTGCACAAATAATGGCACTTAATAACTTCAAGAACACAAAAAGGTGTAAATTACCAGCTGCTCTGAAATCTAATTAATAAATTAACAACACATTTTCTCCCTTTTCTGCATCTGACTGCTCCTGTCCTTTTCCCTTTCTATATTGACTTAGTGTAGAACAATTTTGACTTGTACTTTACTTTTCAGAATGAAATATTGTACGTTTTACTACTTCACTACATTTATTTGACAGTTTTTACTTTTTACATCTAACAAAACATGTTTATATGATATTATGCTATATTATACTAATCAGTAGTATACAAAGTATCTGAACATGGCTCCACATTGATAAACTTCAACCTTAAAAAGGCTCTTACATGTGTATCATGTAGTGATCAAAACAGAATAATATATTTTGTAACACTTTAAAAGGAGCCATTCTGCATAATGAGTACTTTCTGATAATATTTCTTTACTTTTACTTTTTTGAATTTTGAATTCAGTTCTTTTATTTGTAATTAAGTATTTTTATACTGTGGCATTTCTACTTTTACTTAAGAAAAATATCTGAGTACTTTTTCCACTTCTACTACTATAAGTCTTCATGTATGATGGTATGGAAAATATAGTTTTACATATTGACTTTATTTACTGCCATGTAGTGACTTGAAAACAATTTCCAAATATTTCACAAAGCTTCATAGCAGTTGATGTTATAGAATGACACCGCCCTATGACACAGAATACCAACTGTAAAGTACTAAAGATTGGGATATAATTTCACCTTATTAGTAAACAAACATATCCTGGCATGAGCATGTGATGTAAGAAGCCCTGTGCCCCATTCAGGTCATTAAACACTTAGTGACAAATAAAGAACACTTAACCATTCAGACCCTAATCCTTCGCATCGGGGCATGGACTCAGGTTAACTAGTGTATTCACTTGTACATATAGCCTAAACCAACGAGGGAGACTGTGTTGCCTAAACACAGGAAGCAGTGAGCTATTCACATACAGTAATACACAACTGTAAATTAACAACGTTCTTAACACAAAGCCCTATACAAAACATACCAAATTATATTCATGTTTTACTTTTTGTTTTCATATTCTTGTGTAGTTAAATGCAACATAAATCTAAAAGAGGACATCTTTACCAACATTACCATTTTTTCACTCATCAGTACAGTACCATCAGTTTTACTGTGTCGAAGAAAATGTGGAAATATAAAGAGGAATAAATAAAAAGAATAAATAAATGTGGAAATAAAGACAAATAAATGAAAGAATAAATAACAACTGTGGAAATATAAAACAAATAAAGTACAAATAAATAGATATAAGCATTTCCATTTATTTATTTGTTCATTTAATTAATAAATATTTAATTTAAAAAATATTTAAAAAATTATATAGATATATAGATTACTCTATTTTTTCTGAATATATTTAGTTATCTCTTTATTTTCCCATATTCTCATATGGCTTTTGCTTTTCCCTGAAGGGCACAGCTGTCAATCAACTGGCTTTGGGAAGGTCTTCAGTTGATTGACATAGAGTATACAAATAAATACATACAGAAATAAATAAACAAATAAATCAGAAAAATTAAAAATGCTTATAATTATTATTTAACTAGTTAATTAGTTGTCTTTATATTTCCACAATTATATATATTATGTCCAAAAAGATTTTTTACTTTTTTATTTTTCTCTTTATATTTCCACATTTGTCTTGCTTTTTTCTTTTTTTACAGACGTATTCCTATTTATGGCTCTGACTATGTCTCCACAGTATAAACTCTTATCTTATTATATCTAACCACACTTTTTCAGGAAGTGGCCTCCACACTACGTATTTTCTGTCACATCTGAACTGAGCTTCAGGTATTATCATTACGAGGGATTAAATGAAAGTAAAAAAAAAAAAGGTGAGGTTGAAAAGCTCAGTAAGCAATACAGAAAACACTTTTTTGAATTGATTTTTTATTTGTGTAAGAAAATTTACAGATTGAATTACACATACGAACAATACAGATCATACAGAATGTATTTTCAGCATAACCAATCCTGTTTGTAGTATTTATGGACAGGATATCGAGGCGTAGTCGGGGTGGAGAGGGGTTGCAGTTCGGTGGGATGGGGATCTCATCGCTGCTTTTTGCAGATGATGTGGTCCTGATGGCATCATCGGCCTGCGACCTTCAGCACTCACTGGATCGGTTCGCAGCAGAGTGTGAAGCAGCTGGGATGAGGATCAGCACCTCTAAATCTGAGGCCATGGTTCTCAGCAGGAAACCGATGGAGTGCCTTCTCCAGGTAGGGAATGAGTCCTTACCCCAAGTGAAGGAGTTCAAGTACCTTGGTGTCTTGTTCGGTGAGTGGAGGGACATTGGAGCGGAGATTGATCGAGAATTGTGGCGAGGGGGCGGGTATTACATTCAATTTATCGCACTGTTGTGACAAAAGAGAGCTGAGCCAGAAGGCAAAGCTCTCGATCTACCGGTCAGTTTTTGTTCCTACCTCACCTATGGTCATGAAGGCTGGGTCATGACCCGAAAGAACGAATCCAGGGTACAAGCGGCGAAAATGGGTTTCCTCAGGAGGGTGGCTGGCGTCTCCCTTAGAGATAGGGGTGAAGCTCAGTCATCCGTGAGGAACTCGAGTAGAACCGCTGCTCGCTCCATGCGTCGAAAGGAGCCAGTTGAGGTGGTTCGGGCATCTGGTAAGGATGCCCCCTGGGCGCCTCCCTAGGGAGGTGTTTCAGGCACGTCCAGCTGGGAGGAGGCCTCGGGGAAGACCCAGGACTAGGTGGAGGGATTATATCTCCAACCTGGCCTGGGAACGCCTCGGGATCCCCCAGTCGGAGCTGGTTAATGTGGCTCGGGAAAGGGAAGTTTGGGGTCCCCTGCTGGAGCTGCTACCCCCGCGACCCGATACCGGATAAGCGGACGAAGATGGATGGATGGATGGACAGTTGTGTTCAAAATAATAGCAGTGTGATTTAAAAAAGTGAATAATGCTCAAAATCCTTAGAATAGCTTTTAATTCCATAATATCAATGCATTGGGAAGACTGCACATTCAATTCTAAATCAAAACATGACCAAAATTGATCAAGTTTGTGTTATACCTTTACAGAAAGTGAAGAAAAAGGAATATTAGGCTGTTCATAAAAATAGCAGTATTTGGATTTTTCATTTCAAAGGCATTTCCTCTTCAGCATAAGGCAACATGACCTCTTCAAGTATTTTTATGTATTGAAACTGATCCATGATCCCTGGTATGCGATAAATAGGCCAAACACCACAGTATGAGAAACATCCCCATAACATGATTTTTGCACCACCATGCTTTACGATCTTCACAGTACTGTGGCTTGAACTCAGTGCATGAGAGTCGTTGGACAAAATATCTGCGGCCCCTAGACCCAAAAAGAACAATTTTGCTCACATCAGTCCACAGAATTCTCCTTTGGCCAGTCAATGTGTCCTTTGGCAAATTTCTTTTCTTTTTTTTCTGCAATGGGACTTTGCGGGGGCTTCTAGATGGTAGCTTTGCTTCACATAGCCTTCTTCTGATCGTGACAGTACTCACAGGTAACTTTAAGTCTTCTTTGATTTTCCTGGAGCTAATCATTGGTTGAGCCTTTGCCATTTTGGCTATTCTTCGATCCATTCGAATGGTAGTTGACCGTTTTTTCCCACGTCGTTCAGGCTTTGGATGCCATTTCAAGGCATTTGAAATCATTTTGGCGGAGCAGCCTATAGTTTTTTTGCACTTCTTTATATGTTTTCCCCTTTCCAATCAACTTTTTAATCAAAGTCCGCTGTTCCTCAGAGCAATGTCTGGAACGACCCATTTTGCTGAGTATTTCAGTGTGAAATGCACTATAACCAGCATGCACAACATTTGTTTCCTTCCTCCCTTAAATATGGGCCATAATTGACGCCTGTGTCTTCACAGAATCAATCACCTCAGTAAGTGAACACAACACTGCTATTATTTTGAACATGCCCCTTTCAATTACAGATTCAATTAAAGCTGCAAGCAGCGATGACGGGCCCTCGCTTCTTGCCCCGGGGGGGTACTGGCAAATGCAACATCACATGTAGACCACACATTCTAAGTTTCATGTAAATCGTAATAACTTTTGCCAAGATAGAACCGTTCATGTTTCGACACCCACCTACAGGAAGTTGTTCCTCCATAACTTGCGCATTGTGTTAGCTATCAAAATTCTTTTAATAACTTTTAGTCACGAGGGTCCACCGTATCTATATCCAAGTTTTCGTGCACATTGGACTCACGGCCCAGGAGGAGTTAGACAAAGTATGTTTCCCATATATCGCAATGTGAAAAATTAATAAAAAAAATTCTAACAGCGCCATCTAATGGCCAATTCATTCTAAATTTGGCATGGATGCTCAAGCCCCTATGCGGAACAACTGTGTCATGGTGGGTGGCAATCTGAATAAGACTTGGTAAGATACGCAACTTCCTGTTTTGACAGCCCCCTTCAGGAAGTTGGTCCTCTGTAACTTGCGCATTGTGTCAGCTATCAAAATTCTTTTGATAACTTTTTGTCAGGTGGGTCCACAGAGTCTCGCGTAAATATTTGTGCAGATGGTACTCACGCTCTACAAGGAGTTAAAAAAAGGAGGTTTCGCATAAAGCGAATTTGTTAATTAATTAACAAAATGAAAACAGCGCCATCTAAAGGCCGATTGACACCATATTTGGCACACAGCCTCATTGGCATATGAGGAACAACTGTCTTAAGTTTTGTGTCTATCGGAACAGCCGTGTGCAAGATACAACCGTTCCTGTTTCGACACCCACCAACAGGAAGTTGGTCCTCTGTAACTTGCACATTGTGTTAGCTATCAATATTCTTTTGATAAAATTTTGTCACGAGGGTCCTCCAAGTCTATCTGCAAGTTTTCGTGCCGATCGGACTCACGTCCCAGGAGTAGTTAGACAAAGTAGGCTTCCCATATATCAATATTTTGCTGATTAATAAAAACAATTTTTTAACCGCACCATCTAATGGCCGATTGCTGCCAACTTTGGCACAGATTCTAAACCGGCCATGAGGAACAACCTTGTCAAGTTTCGGGACAATGCGAATAATTGTTGCCACGATAAGGCAACTTCCTGTTTAGACAGGAAGTTCCTATAACTTGTGCATTTTTTCAACTATCAAAATTCTCTGGATAACTTTTAATCATGAGGGTCAACAGATACTACCTGCAAAGATTCGAGAAGATTGAAATCACGGCCTAGTACGAGTTCGAAAGAATGTAAAACACCTGAAAAATAAAACTGGCCGCCTTCCGGTTGGGCGGAGCTAATGAAGGTAAATGGGAAATATGTCTGCAATGATTAGAGCAATATGTGTATTAAATCTGGTGATGATCTGAGCAACTATGTCCATGTTAAGGCCTTCCACACCTTAGGGGGCGCTACGGAGCCCGCTTAGAGGTATGGCCCAAATCACTGTACAGTCTCACAAAGCTCCCAGGTGTTTATGTGTGCGCCAATTTTTGTGAGTTTTCGTGTATATTGAGGCCGTCAAAAATGTGCCCAAGGGCTAAAACCAATTAGGGTCACATAGGCCACGCCCACTTTGACCAGTCCGTACCTTACTATAGGGGTGGCCTCATGAGTGGCCCTAGATGGTACCCATCAAATTTTGTAAAAATCGGATGAGCAGTTAATGAGATATAAACTTTATGTACTTGTAGTGCCCCCTAGTGGCCAGTGTTCGTAAAATGTGTGGGGCACCTCCAGAGGGTCATGGCAAACAAGAATCTTAAGTTTTGCGTTAATAGCAATTATTTTGGTTGAGATATGGCAAAGTTGGTGTTTTCATACTTAGCTACACACATTTGTTTGTACGTAATATGTGCAATTTTTATCCTATAAAAATTCTTTGGGTAACTTTTTGTCAGGTCCATCTAGAGATGCTACCTGCCAAGTTTCATGCAGATTGGTTGCACGGTCTAGGAGGAGTTCGGCAAAGTAGGTTTTCAATAAATCGCCACTGAAACATTGACCAATCAGAGCAGACTGGGCTATTTTGGGAGGGGGGGTTGAAGAGACATGCGCTACAAATGGAGCATTTCAGGAAGAGGATGAATACAGAGCTATTCAGACAGAGAAAAATGTGCTTAATACGAAACCTTTAATGTTTGATGCTGAACGGTGAACTGTAAGCAGAGTTTAAATAAATGTCATATCTGATCAAAGTGTCAGAGTTGTCACATTGTGATTGTTGCCACAAATGCAGTAATTGTCTCTGTTTACTGAGCACTACTGTATTACACAAAACATTTTTTGTTTTTCATCCACTTCATCAAAATGAATTTCCATTTCTGTTTTTCTTTCTTTCTTCATCTCCTTCTCTGGATAAAATGGGCTCTCCAGGATAGCTTTGTTTTCCTCTGATGTAAGCTGACCTTCACACAGGAAGCCATGGATCTTCTGCAATGAATCCAATTCTGAGCGCCAAAGTGCAGTTCTGGCTCTGATGAACTGAGAGACTTCAGATTTGCTGCCTTTGGCCAGACTGATGCTGTCCTTACAGATGAAGAAGATATCCATGCCAAGGAAAAGAGCATTGAGCCCGATGAGCCCGGCCCTGGCTGACTTAGAGAGAGCAAGAGGCCCTTTGACTGCTGCCTGTCCGATATCTGGGATATCTGCTGCCACCCTGGGCACGTTACGTAATGCTTTTCCTTCCTGCACTGCCATTTTGCCAGCACTTGCAATCAGCTCTTCACTTTTTAACATCTTAACAGCAGAGGCAGCATTAGAAATCACCTTGCCAACTCCCACAACCACATCTATCGGGCTTGTTTCCTCTTTGATCTCGACCTTCAGACAATCCTGCAGATCCTGCACATCCTCCATGAAGCTCTGGAAGACTTCACTGGCTTTCTTCTGTTGTGTATGGTTTACTCCAATCTCTGTGGCAGTGGTGACAGCACTGTTGACTCCACTGGTAATTCCCAGCCCTACCCCAGTCAATGTCAGCACTAAAGACGCTCCAGCTGTTACAGGAATTAATGCCAAACCAATGATGGAAAGCACACCTCCAACTGCCCCCACTGAGCTGCCGGCCACACTGGAGATCCTTGCCCCCGTGTTCATCCTGTCTAGCTGAACAGCATTCTCCTCCAGGTCTTTTAGGAACTGCAGCATCCGGGGCTGTCGCTCGCTGAACATATCGATGAAGCCAGAACACGGCTCATCCTGATACAAGAACACCGTACGGAAGCTCTGGTTCATCCTGATGAAGAGAAAAGAAGAAAATAGGAAAGACTAAATAAGATGAAACATCAGTATGTTACTTTAAAATTCAGTAGGAAAATAATGGATTTGGGATCTGTTTTTTGGAACACACATTGCTACAAGAAGCAATATAATCTACATAAAATTGAAATAAGTGACTACAACATTTCATAAAATAAACTACAAAATAGACTGGGGTATTAACTCCTGATAGACAAGAACCATTATTTACAATCAAAGTATCCATTAATTTCTGAGTTTATGGAGTTCATTATAAAAATCATGAGTTATGAATTATAATAATTTTGCCTCTTGTTTCCAAACAAGCTAGTCCACAGCCCTGCTGCTGTGTCTCGAGCTTCTAATCAACTTTTTTCTTGTTTTATTTTGTTATGTTGTGTCTCCCCGGACCACATTTTGCCGTGATGACACACACACACACACACACACACACACACACACACACACACACACACACACACACACACACACACACACACACACACACACACACACACACACACAGACTCAGAAGGTGAAAAGAATACCAGTGTTGTCATGACTGGTAAATAAAGCAGCTCTGTGAGGCTGTGCTTAGGCACAGCAGTTTGTTGAGCCAAATGCTAACATTTGCATGCTTACATGCTGATGGCAGACACCTAAAATGTTTACCATGTTCACCATCTTAGTTTAGAGTATTAGCATGCTAACGATGTTAGTGTTGTTGTGTGTGGTAGTGTCAGTGTTTGCTAATTAGCACTAAAAATACGTTAAATCTGAGGTTGATGGGAATGTTTTTAGTTTTGCAGGACAAATTGCAGTATCACAATTATTGGACAAATGATATTGTTGTATGTTTGACCTCTTGGTGGTCCTAGAGGACAAGCCAGAGAATCACCAAAATCAAAGATTTCTCCTCTGGGGAACCTGTTGTGCCAATCCTTGCAAAAAATAAAAAAAGACATTTTGGACTGCATGTCTACATTTACATTACTCATAACAACTTGCACATCTGTGTTGACATGACATTTGGGGCCAAAATACATACATCATCATCATACCTGATTTCATCGAGCTGATTAATGTGATGAAGCATCCTTTGTATGTCATCTTCAGACAGATCCACATCGAGGTCCACCAGAGATTCATCATTCATCTCCAGGCAAAAGTCACTTAAGGAGCTATGAAACAAAATTAGTTAATAAAACAGATCTTTATTTTGCAAAATATGCATATTATTTTGAAGAAATTAAAGTTTACCTTTTCTCTAACTTCTCACAGATTTTCTGGGTGGTCTTTATGTAACTGTCAAGCTGATATGCCAGCACTTCCACATTCTGAAGTTTAGGAAGGAAGAAAACACTCGTATCGCTTTTAAACTCGAGGAGATGAGGGCAGATTATCCGTGCAGCAGAGATGACAACCTGAACATGTTCAGGACTGATCCCTTCTGGCAGATGTAACACCTGATTCTGCTCCATGAACACATGAAGTGAGGTGACCGCAAGATTCTCCACAGCATCCAGGAAGCAGTTGAGCTTCTCCAGGCCTCTCAGAGTGTCCTTCAGCACAGCAGCCAGCTCCGTCTCCAGCTCTGCACGCCTGCTGTCTGCAGTCACCTGGGTCACCTTGCTCTTCATATATTCCCAAAAGGCCTTACCTTTGTTCTTTGACTGTCCAACATGGCCGATGCTTAGGTCGATGTTGTCAGCCCTGTATTTGATGTCCCTCATCATTTCCAACTCTGTCTCCCTCCCAAGCATCCATTTGGGGTTCCTCTCACAGAATGTTCTCACTGTGTCGATGTAGACAAGGGTATCTTCGGTGTAGCAGCACAAGACCTCCTGGAGTTCCTTTCTGTAACAAAACATCATCCAGTTTGTGAGATTTCAAAACAAATTTAAACTGAGCAGTTGTGGTGAACACTGCAAAACCCTAGGTTTGTTCTGTGACAGTAGTTCATAAAAGTGCATCCTCATAAGCTGTATCATGACTGAAGGTTAAAAAAATACTCAAATGTCAGATTTATTTAACGTCTTCATATAGCATTTAATGTATTGGGGTTTCAGGTTTTAACATATCAGTCTCCTTATAATACACTTTCTCTCCTTTCTGTGCAAAAGCAGCTCCAAGATTTAAACTCTGTAGGTCTACCTTGCAGCCGACATGTTTCTCCTCTCGGTCTGTGGTCTTCGGTTCGAAAATATTTCAAGATTGGACATCCGCTCCTTAACTGCGCTAGTAACGTTACCAGCTCGTTTTCTTGACTATAACTATTGAGGAACTCAACTATTTTTGTTGACAAAACGACGACAGATCACATCGTTTGGTTTCCTTTTCCTTTTTTCCACATCACTCAGCAGGTTGAACCACCCACCTCAACAATTTCTGATCTGAATGGGCTTAAACTCGTTTAAGGCTCGGCAGTCAGGTGATTTATTAATTTCGGAGGCACCACACCTCCCAAAAATCATTCCAGTGTATACGCTGCTAAGGATATTACTGCCATCCACAGGTCAAAGTTTGAACTAGATGCTTTGAGTTTTAGTGTGTCCAGTCCTGTATCTTCGCAGGGAGAACTGCCTTCGATATAAGTTTCTCACTGTGTCCAACCCTTTTGGGACGTCCTGTGCTGAGATCGACTGACGGATAAGCCATCCATGGGATCAAGGAGACGAGGAGGTACAATCATCCAAAACATCCGTGGTGGTACACAATCGGAAATTTGAATAAAGCTGACTTCCTGATGCTGCCTTCACGTGCTGTCGGAAATATACACGTTAGGCCTACTTGATGATAAGACCTGTAAGACCCAAAGTAAAACGATGTTACTTCGAGTGGTTACCTCCGTATAGGTCTTGTTTGAGTGTGTGGTATCAATCTTCTCATCTAACTTTCTGACAGAATGCGATTAAGAGTATTTCTGGAAACGTTTTCCATAACAACCCATTAAGCTGTTAGTCCATGGGCCCAACCCCACAATTTGTCATATCGGTACCATCTGGGTGGGCAAATTCTAGTTGTGATTTTTGAATTACTATAGCTAGATCTCTAGATTATATTTTGATATGATAGACCTTGCTGACTGGCAGCTTATTAGTGGTTATAATATAACCTCTTAAAGTAATGGACTGCTCTCCTTCAAAACAGTGAAAATGCCTTCCCTGGAAATCGTCTTTCTCTCAATATATCCTCTCTATTGGGTGTCTGGATTACTGGTCAATCATAGATACTTGTAAAAACTTCCTAAGTAGCGTTTAAGTAGCTATTTTCTAATAAACAGGGATATTTAAGCTAGTGGTTCTCAACCTAGGGATCGGGCTCCCAGGAGGGTCGCAAGATCATTCATGGGGATCCCCAGATAGTTGTGAAGAAAAAGTAAAATTAGCCTACATATTTGAATAGATTTTACATTACTGTGTGAGTTTGGTACCTTTCATGTGTTATATTCAGTGGTTCATTTGTAAATCAGGAGGTCCTGGACCACAGAAAGAGTGACGTTCCTGTAGGTCAGGGGGAGCAAAAAAATCTCACAAAACTAATAAAAAAAAATGTTCACAGTGCCTGGAGCTCATTGGACAATAGCAAGATGCTAGCTGTTAAAACTAAACAGAAAAGTCATCACAAGCAAATCATTATTTATTTATATTTATTAATTAGAGCATTCACAATAATCACTCAAAATCTAGCAGGATGTAGACAATTATTAAGGTGAGTATTATTATTACAATCAATTATTTAAATACTTAACAAACATTTTGTTTGTTGTATGCTAACCAAAGTTGTTTGGGTTGAGATGTACATGTATACATTAGTGCAATCTTAAGCATGTTTCATATAATACAGTGTAGTTTAGCAAGTGATGATACTGCACTGGTGGAATATCTCTCTCACACAAGTTTTTGGCTAAGTCCAAAATTGGGAGATGTCTGATTTCTGCCGCCCTTAGCAAAGTTTTCCATGAGTCCAGATTATGAGGTGACACCACGTTTGAGTCAGAATCCTCATCAGAGAAGTGGATGATACAGTCCAGGTAGCTGCTGCCTTTCACCTGAAGTTGAATCCATTCTTACTCTTTGATGATTTAGCTTAGCCTGGGTAAACCCTGACGAACTTCCATTTCATATGAAACTAAAAACCTTAATTATCCTTTTTTTTCTTACCTTAATTATCCTAAACTAAAATATTATCAACTAATATATGACTTGGAAAATGAATTATGCTAAATAGCTAAATTATATTGTATTTTTTTATGCTAACTAGCTAGCTAGCGATTAGCATCAGCGAATAGTATTAGCATTGCAAGCTACCATAACATAAGCAGTTTAAGTAAATCTTTGTTCAAATATCTAGTTAGCTAGCTAAATTTATTAGGAACAAATAAAAGGGGCACTTTGGTGAAACTTTGCTATGGTGAAAAAAGTCATAGCATAGTATGTCTAAAAAGAGTCATAGTTGAAAAGATATTGGTCTTCAGTTCACACTATCCTAAGTGTATTAGCCTGGGAATAAGCTTCCAACCTTGTGGTTATGGGGCAACCACTCTACCTCCAAGCCACAAGACACCAGTAGTATTGTACGATTGATGATTAGTCATAGTATAGTATGTCGAAAAAAAAGTCATAAAAACTCTTTCTAATTATATTAGCCTGGGAATGAACTGCCAACCTTGTGAAAATAGAGCAACCACTTTACCTCCAAACCACAAGACACCAGTAGCATACTATGGTTTGTTGTTGGTATGTCGAAAAAAAGTCATAGTATAGTATGTCGAAAAAAGTCATAACAAAGTCATAGAATACTATGTTGAAAAAAAAGTGATAAAAAGTCATAGTATAGTATGTTGAAACAAACACTCTTAATATCCCTCTCTTAGCACCCTAAGCTATCTGACCTGACATACATGTTTATGTTTTCATCATTTGCCTCTTTCACTTACTATGTTGGACCTCAAAAATTGCTGAGACATGTAGGACTTGAACATTTTGAACATGTCGAAAAAAGTGATAAAAAGTAAAATGTCGAAAAAAGTCATAGTACAGTATGTCGAAAAAAGTCATAGTATAGTATGTAAAAAAAGTGATAAAAAAGTGATAGTATAGAATGTCGAAAAAAGTGATAAAAAGTCATAGTATAGTCAACATGATATCATGACTTCGCGTAAACATACACGCCACTTTCTAAAGCCACGTGGCGTGTTATCGCGAGGCTACGTGATATCGTGAGGCTACGGTTGGGGTTCGGAAAAGTCACACGCACAGACAGTTAAAGAAATGCAGGTTGGGTTTAGGAAAAGAAGAAACAGTTGGGATTAGGAAAAGAAGAACAGGGTTGGGTTAGTGATGTTCAAATGAAGCTTCGCGAACCACTGTCTTTATTTTCTGAGCTCACTAGATGGTGCTCTCTGTTCAACAAAGGTTTGAAAACACACTGAATTGCCATTCCTTTAACCTTTTTCTTTGAACAGAGAGCGCCATCTAGTGAGCTCAGAAAATAAAGACTTGGTTTGCGAAGCTTCATTTGACCATCACTAGGCTGGGTTTAGGAACGTGGGTTGGGTTTAGGAAAAGAAAAACTGTCAATGGAGGCCAAACGGCATTGATAAAAAAGCTAAAAAGCGAGTATGCGTCTTGATAACATGCCAATAATGGCATACGAATTGTCATACATACACCATTTCATGAGATCAGTCTGGTATAGTATGTCGAAAAAGTGATAAAAAAGTCATAGTATAGTATGTCGAAAAAAGTGATAAAAAAGTCATAGTATAGTATGTCGAAAAAGTGATAAAAAGTCATAGTATAGTATGTCGAAAAAGTGATAAAAAGTCATAGTATAGTATGTCGAAAAAGTGATAAAAAAGTCATAGTATAGCATGTCGAAAAAAGTCATAGTATATTATGTTGAAAAAAGTCATAGTATAGTATGTCGAAAAAGTGATAAAAAGTCATAGTATAGTATGTCGAAAAAGTGATAAAAAAGTCATAGTATAGTGTGTCCAAAAAAGTCATAGTATAGTATGTCGGAAAAAGATAAAAAATGTCATAGTATAGTATGTCGAAAAAAGTCATAGTATAGTATGTTGAGAAAAGTCATAGTACAGTGTGTCGAAAAAAGTGATAATAGAGAGTGACAGGAACACAACTCTTCATCTTTCTGTAATGTAGGTCTTGAAACCAATAGCATCATCCAGGATTTGAACACTCAACCCTCCATCTTCCAATCTCTCACTTATCACCCTAAGCTATCTGACCTGACATACATGTTTATGTTTTCATCATTTGGCTCTTTCATTTACTATGTTGGACCTCAAAAACCTGCTGAAACACATGGGACTTGAACACTCAACCTTCTATCTTCCAACCATTCTCTTATCCCTCTACTCTCCCTGACTTTTGTCACAAAATTCATGCCTGTGGCATGTTTGTTGTTGTCATAGTACAGTTTGAAAAAACTGATAAAAAAGTCATAGTATAGTATGTCGAAAGAAGTCACAGTATAGTATGTCGAGAAAGTCATAGTACGGTATGTTAAAAAGTGATAAAAAAGTCATAGTATAGTATGTCGAAATAATTGATAAAAAAGTCACAGTATAGTATGTCGAAAGAAGTCACAGTATAGTATGTTGAGAAAGTCATAGTACAGTTTGTTGAAAAAAGTGATAAAAAGTCACAGTATAGTATGTCGAAAAGAGTGATAAAAGAGTCATAGAATAGCATGTTGAAAATAGTAATAAGAGAGTAACAGAAACACAAGTTTTCTCTTCATGTATTTGAGTCCTTAATTCCTGTAATGTAGGTCTTGAAACCAATAGCATCATCCAGGATTTGAGAACTCAACTCTCCATCTTCCAATCTCTCTCTTATCACCCTAAGCTATCTGATCTGACATACATGTTCATGTTTTCATCATTTGCCTCTTTCACTTAGTATAATGTACCTCAAAAATTGCTAACACATGTAGAACGTGAACACTCAACCTTCTGTCTCCCCATCATTCTCTTATCCCTTTAAGCTCCCTGACCTGACATAATTGTTTATGATTTTGGCATATTCGTGTCTTTCACTTGATATATTTGCCCCATAAAACTTCCTCATCATATAAGACTCAAAGCCTCAACCTCCTGTCTTCCAAACATTAACTTGTCACCCTAAACTATCTGGCCTGACCCAAAGCTCATGTTTTCGTAAAATAAAGTCATAGTATAGTATGTCAAAAAAAGTGATAAGTCATAGTATAGTAGGTCGAAAAAAAGTTATGGTATAGTATGTAGAAAAAAGTGATTAAAAAAAGTCATAGTCTGGTATGTTAATAAAAGGTCATAATAAAGTCATAGAATAGTTTGTCGACAAAAGTCATAGTATGATTTTCGACATACTGTACTATGACTTTTCTATGATCTTTTTTGACATACTAAACTATGAGTTGGGGGGGGGGAAGATTGGGTTAATATGAACACAGTAAAGAAAGAAAGACAAAAAATGAAAACGCACTTGTGGCACTGGGCTTAATGGGAGTTAGCAACATGGGTGCCATTGCTGAGTTGGAAGACAGGGGTCAGCAGGGGCCCATTTGCCCCGGGGCCTCCCAATTGGTTTATCCAGCCATGAGCAGCATGCATGGTGCTGCAGAGAGATGAAGGAAGATGTGTGTGTGTGTGTGTGTGTGTGTGTGTGTGTGTGTGTGTGTGTGTGTGTGTGTGTGTGTGTGTGTGTGTGTGTGTGTGTGTGTGTGTGCATGCATGTCTGTGTGTGTGTGTGTGTGTGTGGGCCATGTCAAAACGCTCACTCAGCTGCTCTCAACTCGGCGCAGACACTCAGGGATCAGAGTGGAAACACAGGGCAGAGTACTCACACACGCAAGACAGCAGAACAACATCACAGAACACACTGTAGAACACAGAGCAGAACGTACAGAAACACAGCAGAACTTACAGCGGAACTTACAGCAGAACACACAGTGGTGTTGAATTGTTATACTGACCTACTGAGGCTAGATAACAGACAATAATTTGCAATATCGTAACAGTGAAGAGCACAAAACACTATTGGTCGCCAGCTTAAAAACCTTAAACATTTATATAATGTTTTGTTAAAAAAAAAAGAGACAAATCCAACAGCGTCTAACTACTCACTGTGCATCTAATTTGCCTTCCTGGAGGGACATGAAAGAAATGTTTTTTAACCCTGTAGCCCAGAGGGCCCATGGGTGCATCCTCACCCAGAGACTCCCTCTAATCAGGCTCAATTACTGAGGATAGAAACGTTCAAAGGGCAACCACCTTTAAGAGAGCCTCTGTTTTCTAACCCTCCCTCTCCCTTCTTTTACTCTAGAGGACAATTTCCTGGAAACACTCCTTGAGCCAATGCCCGAGGGGCGCTCTAACAAGGCCCCGATTAGGGCTGGATTTGCAGCTTGCTGAATTAATGTCAGATTGGCATTAAGAGTCCATGTGGGACCAGTGTGGGTGCGGGCCTGGGACCTGATTTCCGCACATCCTCGCTTATCAGGGATAATTGTTTAACGAAAGCGAAGGGTGTCCCAAATCCTGGCAGAGAGGGAGAATCAGAGAGGTCTTTAGTCAGAGCTCAAGGTCTCTCTTCAGGGAAAAAGTGTTGGTATCTGCAAGAGAATTTACTGTGGAATTAACACTGGTTTCATAATGTGGCTGCTGAGGAACAGACTTCACGAAAAGGAGCAAATGCAGACGTGGAAACCTCAGCGACACACTCTACAGATTTTTGGATCTATAGCCCCTCTTGTTCAGCACAGAGTATGAGATCAGTGTGAGAACGGTAAATAGGAATTTAACAGCGGTGGAAAGTAACTAAGCACATTTACTCAAGTACAGTACAATTCTGAGGTTCTCCTACTTGAGTATTCACATTTTATGCCACTTTACACTTGGACATCACTATATTGATTTGACAGTTATAGCTCCTTTTAATTTACGGATTATGATTTTTACATTTATAACCAGTTAACTACCCAAGAGTAGTAAAAATAAAAGTAGTTAAAATCAGCTCCATGTTAAGGAGCTACAGCATTAAAAATGCTGCTTACATATTAATGCTTCATTGTTCAATAATGGAAGAAGTATTCAGATCTTTTACTTGGGTAAAAGTAGCAATAGTAGCCTACAGTGTAGAAATACTCTTTTACACATAAAAGTCCTGCATATGAAATCTTACTGAAGTAGAAGTACTTTTTGTGCATGTCCCATTTCAAAATCATATATATTATAATATTGGATTATAATTGTTGATGCAGTAATGTGTAGCTGGTAAGTGGAACTGATTTGAATTACTTTACATAATCCTGGGTATGGCTTGACCTATAATCGTATATCATAATTTATTAGTTGATTTACATTTTGTATTAATAATAATCTGAAAATCAAAACATAGTGCAGTAAAAAAGTGCAATATTTGCTTCTGAAATCTAGTGGAGTAGTATAAAGTAGAATGGAAGTACAAGTACCTCAAAATTGTACTTAAGTAGGCCACTTCCACCACTAATAATATATATAAAAACAATATAACATTGATAGAAGGCATTATTCTGCATAATGAGTACTTTTGATATCTTAAGTACATTTTGCTGACCATTTTTCAACATTTTTTAGGTGAAATTCTGAGTGCAGGACTTTTACTTGTAATGAAATACTTTTGCATTTTCTCAACAACTGGAATACTTCTTCCTTCAATTCAATTGTTCTGTTTTTTCAATGTACTTTATTCTCTCTGTATCAAACATTTCAATTCTCATATATACTTCAACATGCAGCGACTCAGCCGCTCAGAGATGATAAATGCTGAACTAAGAGCAGCAGAAATCATCCTGTCCAAACTAGTCTCTGGACGGATCATCTGAGTATCTGACATGTGGCCCAGAGGCCTGAGAGAAACATGATGAGGACTTCTTTTTTTTTTTACAAGGAGACGTCCAACCTGTACAGGCTCTCTCTCTGTCTCTCTCTCTCTCTTTCTCTCTCTCTCTCTCTCTCTCTCTCTCTCTCTCTCTCTGATGTTGTTGATTACATGAACAGCTTAACAACCCTTTTCATCCACATCATCAGAGCTGCGGGTCTCGACCCATAAAAACAAAGCTTAGCCCGATGCACGATGCACTGACACAGCCGTAAATGTGGACGATGGCAAACTCTGACATGAAAATGATTTTTAGTCTATGCTATTTTAGTTAATGGTTCTGTGCACAGAACGAAAGCAATGTCATAACATAATCCAGTTCAAAAAGAGGTACAAAGCAATTTTCAAAAATTATATGAAAGGAGGGCTTTAACAGCTGCAATATATGTGTTCATTGACGTATGTGTATGATTGTGTGTGTGTGTGTGTGTGTGTGTGTGTGTGTGTGTGTGTGTGTGTGTGTGTGTGTGTGTGTGTGTGTGTGTGTGTGTGTGTGTGTGTGCCTGGGCCTGTGCATGTGTGTGTGTGTATGTGTATGTATATGTATGTATGTATGTATGTATGTAAATAAGTGTATACTTCTTCCTACTCCTTTTCAGACATGTCTATGTTGGTTAATGTTACTTATTGTTTATTGAATGTTTTGCTTATTTAACTTATTAGTATATTTTTTTGTGATGTTTTGTTTTG